>NC_134825.1:186586121-186619774 GCF_004210375.1 Tachypleus tridentatus | reverse complement strand
TGTGATTGAATTAAGCGAGAGATGAGAAAACTATGATTGACACTACCGAACCTACTCTTTGTTTTCGCCATGAAGACACTTACATCTGATATTAGGCGAAGGTTTACAGAAGTGCTCAGCATCGTTCGTTCTACGACAAACGTAATCCACAATATTAAACAGATCTGAATTTCTCTTTATGAACATTACTTGTTGTGATGTGATCATTGTTTGGTTGCATCGCAAAGCGGATTTCCACCCTTACCCCCTCGTTACATCTTTAAGTTATAACACGTGATTATAGGCTTTCTGTACATCAAGTCGGGGGGTGAGTAGTGGAGTGTGGTCATCTGATGTTTATATTGTGCCCGAGGGAAACAAATCATATCTTAAACGATAAACCACCACGTTAGTTACAGTACCTTGATGTAATCAGATACCCAGTGTTAAACAATTTGGATAACATATTCTGTATATTTGGTGTTAACTTTAGTACGTTTTTATACTGTGTGAATCCCAGTATTTTATGAATTCCATGTGATGAAAAAGTGATTTAGATTCACCGATCAAACAAACTTTCAATTAACGTTAGCTGAGTTAACGTTAGCTCAGTCAGCTCATGTCGTTTGTTGTTGTTTAAAAGTCTCAACTGTGACCATATGGACCAAAGTGTCTACTTGACGTTTCTCTTTAACTTATAATTTGTTGCAAACCAAAGAAAAACACCTGCTTCTGGTATAATACTGTTTATGTTAATGAACTTGTTGCTAATCTTATGTGGGAATCTCGTGTCTATAAAATGAAAATATATTATCTTCCCTCAAACCCACTCAGAGTGTGAGTACTTTTGATATGAGAAATGTATCAGTTTTTTAATCAAAAAATAGTTTTGAAATACATACCATATCATACGAATTATTATTATTATTATTATTATTATTTGCTTAAAACAGTTCCATAAATGTTGTTAATAAACTATTAAATAATAATTATTTTGTGTTTCTTTTCACTTTTGCCTTAAAGGAAACATCTTAAAGTTCACTATGCTTACTTTTGACGTTCGTAATATCGCCACTAGATGGAGATCAAGGGATGGTTTGTTTGTTTTGGAATTTCGCACAAAGCTACTCGAGGGCTATCTGTGCTAGCCGTCCCTAATTTAGCAGTGTAAGACTAGAGGGAAGGCAGCTAGTCAGCACCACCCACCGCCAACTCTTGGGCTACTCTTTTACCAACGAAAAGTGGGATTGACCGTCGCATTATAACGCCCCCACGGCTGGGAGGGCGAGCATATTTGGCACGACTCGGGCGCGAACCCGCGACCCTCAGATTACGCAGCGCACGCCTTAACGCGCTAGGCCATGCCAGGCCCTCAAGGGATGGACATTGAGCATACGAGACTTAGTCGCTTTGTTTTATTCACACTAGCTACTACAGGATTCGCTATTCTTCTTGAAGTCTCAAAGATTTAGCTCATGTCATGGGAAAAAACCTATTAAATGTTTGATATATTTCTACTTTCTTCATGCATAAAAGATTGGTAACCTAAATAATTTTTATTTTCAAAAACAAATGCGAAAAAATTCATATATTTCTAAAATTCTTGGGTATTTCTCAGTTACAATATTTCAGATAATTTAAAATTAGTTTAATCATCAAGTTTATCACAATAAAATCAACAAGATATAGAAAAACACTTAGAAATAATATAATATATGTAATATCTTAATGAGTTACTATCACACGTGGCTTCAGGGTCTCATGAAGTACAGTTTACGTATGTTATGTTAAAACAGTTTTGGATCGTTATTATTCAGTAGTCTGTTTTGTCATGTCTAGTCATGTTGTTTTTGGTGACTGAATCCTGACAATAGTCCTACAATGTATATTCTATTGCAAAGAGATACTAACGTAGAATTGTCGTGTCTAAGCCACACCACTCCTCCATACAGGCTTTCCATATTCCATTTAGTACAGGAAGGCACCAATACCCCAGCGCCCATTTCAACAGATAAATTGCTTGTTTTAACTTTCACGCAAAGCTACACGAGGGCTGTCTGCGCTAGCTGTCCCTAACTTACCAGTGTAAGGCTAGAGGGAAGGCATCTATCATCACCACTACCAACTCTTGGACTACTCTTTTGCCAACCAATAGTGGGATTGACCATCCCATTATAATGCCTCTACAGCTGAAAGGGCGAGCATGTTTGGCGCGACGGGGATGCGAACCCGCGACCCTCAGATTACGAGTCGAATGCCCTAATCATGCTGGGTGAGCAGTTAAATTCATAGACAATAAGTCTGGCAACTCGAGTGATATATCTTCGTATGCAATGCCATGAATATTCATTATTTCAGAAAAACAAACAAACCGTTTACTAGACTCCTTACACAATTAGACAGCTTTATACCATTCACGTACAAAAGAAAGCTTGCTCATTAAACAGAGCTGATAATTTATTTTCCATCTACTTTGACTTAACCCTGAAATTACTAATACCTTTCTAACTAAGACTCTCACGAATCTACTCAAACCACCAACAGTACTCAAACGTATTATATAATATTGTCTTTCATACACTGGTAAAAACTTAATTTTAAAAAGAATCAACTGAAAGTTCAGTTGATCGTCAGCTATTGTAACTTGATCTCAGAATATCTGTTTCATTTTTCAGGTGAGTAATATCTGTGGCAGGCGAACGGATATGTCGTGGAAGCAACCTGTGCTAATATGACTCATGTCGCCTCTTTGATTTTGTTGTTTACTGTTGTGTAAACAGGTTTTCACACTAATTTTTGCGTTCATGAATTCTCACTTTTTATAAGACACCACATTCTGCTCAACACGGCTGGAATAAGACTTGTTGCAAATCTCTTTCTGCATAGTCTTGGTATCCCAAGTTGATACATATGTTCTTGTTTTCCAGTGCCATTAAACACAGGAAATATACTTGTTTTGCTAATTCTAAATTTCTGATCTCACTGTTTCATGTCCTTCCAAAAAGCGATTACGTTTTGGTGACATCACACAACCTAAAATACCAATGTCAAAATGTAGTTCTTATACTGTCTCACCACTACCTTATATGGTTGTCACATGACTTGTTAATTTACATATTCAAAACTGTTTTACTATAACGTACTTAATTTTCTGTACAACCAACTTATTAGCATACATACATGGTTCATACTATTGGCTACATTGTCCATAGTGCTTGATGTGTCGTCGTGAGAAGTAGCATTTATGAACTATGAATAAATTAAAGAACAAGTGTGTATGTGTGTGTGTTTTTCTTATAACAAAGCCACATCGGACTATCTGCTGTGCCCACCGAGGGGAATCAAACCCCTGATTTTAGCGTTGTAAATCCGAAGACTTACCGCTGTCCCAGAGGGGGACTAAAGAAACGAAGGTTTAATATATTGATCGTTTAAATGATGTCTTGTGATTCATAGACAATTAATTTAAATCAGATTACACCATTAAACAACTGAATCAGAGGATAAGATAAAAATACAGATTACAGCAACAAAAACATGGATTACACCATTAAAAAACTGAATTAAAGGCCAAGATAACACATTACAGCACATTAAAAAACTGAATCAGAGGATAAGATAAAAATACAGATTACAGCAACAAAAGCAAGGATTACATCATTAAAAAACTGAATTAGAAGATAAAATAGAAACACAGATTACAGCAACAAAAACATGGATTACACCATCAAAAACAGAATTAGAGGCTAAGATAAAAACATAATTACATCAACAAAAACATGGATTACACCTATATAAGTACTACTGACGAAACAAAAACATTAAGACAATACAAAGTTTATTAAAACTTAACTCATATTGACAAAAAATTGAATTAAAAGCGAATTCAAAAACATAGAAAACAGATCAAAGCTGAATTCAAGGAGAAATCAAAAACATAGAAAACTCAGATCAAAGCTGAATTCAAGGAGGAATCAAAAACATAGAAAACTCAGATCAAAGCTGAATTCAAGGCGAAATCAAAAACATAAAAAAACTCAGATCAAAGCTGAATTAAAGGAGAACTCAAAAACATAGAAAACTCAGATCAAAGCTGAATTAAAGGAGAAATCAAAAACATAGAAAACTCAGATCAAAGCTGAATTAAAGGAGAAATCAAAAACATAGAAAACTCAGATCAAAGCTGAATTAAAGGAGAAATCCTACAAAAAATTCCAATAAAAGAAAAGGAAAAAAATCTATTACATCAACATAAAGTCGAATTAAAGAAGAAATAAAAAGCAAAGATTAATTTTAGATACGCGTTCCATTCGAAGAGAAAAACAACAACAGATATTACACCAGGTAACTTTGAATTTAAACATAAAACACAAATATAAATCATATCACCAACAAAACAAAAATTGGTTTCAAAACGCTTTACAGATCCGAGATCCAGTCACACATACACATAAGTAAACATCCAAATGGAACGTTTTAGTTTGAAGTCTTAACAGTAATAGCAAACGGAGAGAAACAAAACAAATGAATCCATCTTTTGAAGTCCGAAGTTCTATTATAAATGGACACTGATTTGTGGCAAATGAGTAACCGGACAACATATTGACATTATCGAAATAACATTTTATTGAAACTGTTCAATCGTATTTATGTTCAGGTTGATGAACAAGCACAACACAAAAATTTAAAAAAATCGATGACACCAGGCCTGGTTTATTCCAGTAATAGACGATGGGCATAACCTGTTACCTCTGTAATGGTAAAATAATAATAATTAATAGTAGACGGTGGACATAGCCTGTTACCTCTGTAACAGCAAAATAATAATAACTAACTAATACTAAACGATGGGTATAGCCTGTTTAGTTCTGCAATAGTAAAATAATAATAACTATTATTTGACAAGTGTATGTGAACTTCAGGGTGCCTGCAATACACAAGTACAAAATATTGACCATTACAGTGGTACCTCGGTTCTCATCCGTTCCAGAAGGCTGTTCGAAAACCGAATCAATATTTCCCATAAGAAATACTGTAAATTAAAGTAATCCGTTACAGACCTACAGAAATTACGCATTATGAAGCATTTTAAGTAAAAATATTGCTTATTTATACCTGTACAGATTACAGCAACAAAAACATGGATTATATCATTAAAAAACTATACATGACAACCACAAAAACTATAAACACAATAAAAAACAATAAATGAAAACTTAACTGCACTTTGCCTGTCCTGAGGAGAACTGATGGTGTAAGTGAAAGGTGGTGAGGAACGTGGAGAGTAGGAGGGTTATTACTGTTTGGAAGGGGAGTCACCTTCCATAAAAACATCAGGTAACTCTCCTTCTGGGGTTCTTTCTCTTTTCTGTCTCTTTGCACCGCTACAACCTGCTTGAGACTCACTGGACCTATTTCTCACTAAAAACTTGTCTAATGAGGTTTGTTTCTGCCCGCATTTTAAAATGTTTCTGAAGTAAGACAAGACATTGTTATTGAAAAGGTTTATGTTTCGGTTTGCTACAACTTTGTCAGGGTGACAAAACTTTGTAACTCTCCCCATTTTCCATACATTCTGTTGCTGCTCCTTCTGAAGGTCTTGGAGTTCTTCTGTGGTGAGCTCAGTGTTGTGGTCTTCTACCAACTTCTCCTCATCATCACCACTCACATTCAAGCCCATACACTTGTCTAGTGAGACAATATCCTCGACAGCAGGCTCAGCTCTAAGCTTTCAAAGTTTCTATCTGCTATTGAGTCTGGCCAAAATTTCTTCCAGGCTGAATTCATGGTCTTCAAAGACACTTCCCTCCAGGCTTTGTCTATGATCCTCAAGTAATGGAGGATATTAAAGTGATTTTTCCAGAACTTTCTAAGGGTGAACTCTGTGTCAGAGGTTACTTTAAAGCACCTTTGAAACAGTGCTTTGGTGTAGAGTTTCTTAAAGTTCGATATGACCTGCTGGTCCATGGGCTAAATGAGAAGAGTCGTGTCAGGGGGCAAGAGCTTCACCATAATGAAACTGTACTCCTCCACCAACCCGTCCTCCAAGCCTGGTGGGTGAGCAGGTGCATTGTCCATCACAAGAAGGGCCTTGAGTGGCAACTGATTTCCCGTGAGGTAATTCTTTACACTTGGGACAAACACTTCATGGACTAACTCCATAAAAAATTGCCTGGTAACCCAAGCTTTACTATTAGTCCTCCACATGACAATTAGTTTACGTATCAGGACATTATTTTTCCTAAACACCCTCGGGATCTCAGAATGGTACACAAGCAAAGGCTTCAGTCCCCACTTGCATTACTACATGACAATAGTTAGCCTGTCCTTCACTGGCTTGTGTCCTAGCAGTGACATCTCCTCCTTGGTGATGTAGGTCCTCTTTGGCATTTTCTTCCAAAAGAGGCCTGTCTCATCACAGTTGAGCACTTGATGGGGAATAAAACCCTCAGCTTCTACATAGTCCTTAAATTCCCTAACAAATTTATCAGCAGCGTCTTTGTTAGAACTGGCACGCTCCCCATGTCTCACCACACAATGTATGCCACTTCTTTTCCTAAAGTTTTCAAACCACCCCTACTAGCCTTAAAGGCATCACTTGTGTCAGCACTCGTTCCAGGGGTGTTTCTCAGGAGGTCAGCATGCAACTGCTTTGCTTTCTTACAAATGATGGTCTCAGAAATGCTATCACCAGCTAACTATTTTTCGTTTACCCAAATCAACAAGTTTTTCTACCTCTTCCACTGTTTGTGATCTTTGTTTCGTAAGCACTGTCACTCCTTTTGCAACATTAGCTCCTTTGATGACCTCTTTATTTTTCAGTATGGTGCAGACTGTAGACTTCACCATACCAAACTGTGTAGCAAGGTCAGACACGCGAACACCACTCTCATACTCTGCTATGAGATCTTTTTTCACCTCTATTGTGGCTCTAACAACTTTTCTTTTTGGTTTGCTGCTTTCATCATCCTTCATTGTTTCCATGGTGGCTTATTTAATCAGAATATTTAGCAAAACAAAAAGAAAAACGAGAACGTTCACAGCAGACTTTAGCGGGGGTGTGGACTGAGCGACAGATGCGGGTAAAATGTTTTGGGCAAGCTTGGCGTGGGCCAAAAATGGTCGAAGGGTCGTTCGGGAACCGAGTTTATGTTCGACAACCGAGACATTTTTTTCTCAAACAATATGTTCGAAAATCGAATTGTTCGAGAAGGGAGTCGCTCGAGAACCGAGTTACCACTGTACTCACAAACCAGTAGTCTACCAACCAGTGTCCAAACTAATGTAATGCTATACTCACAAACCAGTAGTCCTACCAAGCAATGTCTGAACTAATGTAATGCTATACTCACAAACCAGTAGTCCTACCAAGCAGTGTCTGAACTAATGTAATGCTATACTCACAAACCAGTAGTCCTACCAACCAGTGTCTGAACTAATGTAATGCTATACTCACAAACCAGTAGTCCTACCAAGCAATGTCTGAACTAATGTAATGCTATACTCACAAACCAGTAGTCCTACCAAGCAGTGTCTGAACTAATGTAATGCTATACTCACAAACCAGTAGTCCTACCAACCAGTGTCTGAACTAATGTAATGCTATACTCACAAACCAGTAGTCCTACCAACCAGTGTCTGAACTAATGTAATGCTATACTCACAAACCAGTAGTCCTACCAACCAGTGTCTGAACTAATGTAATGCTATACTCACAAACCAGTAGTCCTACCAACCAGTGTCTGAACTAATGTAATGTTATACTCACAAACCAGTAGTCCTACCAAGCAGTGTCTGAACTAATGTTCTACCAGTAGTCCTACCAAGCAGTGTCTGAACTAATGTAATGTTATGCTCACAAACCAGTAGTCCTACCAACCAGTGTTTGAACTAATGTAATGTTATACTCACAAACCAGTGGTCCTAGCAACCAGTGTCTGAACTAATGTAATGTTATGCTCACAAACCAGTGGTCCTACCAAGCAGTGTCTGAACTAATGTAATGTTATGCTCACAAACCAGTGGTCCTACCAAGCAGTGTCTGAACTAATGTAATGTTATACTCACAAACCAGTAGTCCTACCAACCAGTGTCTGAACTAATGTAATGTTATACTCACAAACCAGTAGTCCTACCAACCAGTGTCTGAACTAATGTAATGTTATACTCACAAACCAGTAGTCCTACCAACCAGTGTCTGAATTAATGTAATGTTATACTCACAAACCAGTAGTCCTACCAACCAGTGTCTGAACTGACGTAATATTATACTCACAAACCGAGAACCGAGGTACCACTGTATTGTGTTTCTGATTTTATGATAATATCCCTTAATGTTGTTCCATTATTAGCAGAACCACCAAACTCTTTCAAAGAAAGTTGTTAAAAATCTGTCGGGTGTGAGCTAGAGGTAAAAGAATCTCTAATAAGTTAACTTTCTTTTTTCGCATGAAGTCAGTTTACTGAAAGAACGACTAATGTAGATAATAGTGAGAAATCACTATTTCCTTATTGGAAATATTGACGACATACGATTGGATTAGAAGATAGTGTAGACTAGGTTGAAGATGCAAGTGTTTAATTTATCAGAAAGGTTTTGTTCTGTTCGTGGTTATTCAATGTTTTACTGGCGAATTTTAAAACAGCAGTGTTTTGTGTAAAGAAAAGCAAAACCGTGAAGGATAATCTGGACGAAATATTAAGAAAAATAATTCTACGTAAGTTATGAATGTTAAGTAAAAGTGAAATTAACAGCACTTAATCGTCTTCAGAGTTTCACTTTTTCATCAAAGCAGATGAGAGAGAGATGTTAAAAGAACTCTCAAGTTTCAAAATGTTTTTACCAAATTAATAAGTTGTAAAGAATGCTGTCACTTATACAAACACCTAAGCTTGAACATCACTTTTAAATCCCTCAAATCCTGGGTTTAATCCACGAGCCAGTGTTGCTAGAAAGTTCACTTGTTAATTTGTATGCTTTCTTTCAAATGTTTTATATGTTTTCTTGTCAATAAACCGACGCTTATTTCCAAGGAAATCAGCTTTCAGGTTTCTTCCCTATCAATATCCAGTTGCTGATAAGGCTTAGTTGTGACTACTTATAAAAGGACAAAACCAAAACTTCCGAATATAAATTAGGTTATCCAGGCTTCGTTATGTATTTTAACCATATGTAATAAGTGGTTTATTTTCTATTGATTGATTTTAACATCTGATCGATGAACCTTTTGTTGGTGAACAATCTAATATCTGAGTTAGGTTTAAGCCTATCCAGTCCTCGTAATCAGTACAGATTAGTCAATTAGTTGCTAACACTGAATGTTACTTTTCTACTTATAAACATTTTATTATTACAGGCTACAAAATTACTACCAATTGCTGCGGTTTTGATTAGTTGTCGTAATTTCAATTAGCTACCATAATTTCTATTAGTTACCATACCTCTCACTGCTTATCATATTTTCACCTATTTTTGCTTCATCTAATTACTATAGCTTCGACTCGTTCCCATAATTTCAAATAGTTACCATAGTTTCAACTAATTACCATAATTCCAACTACTTACCAAATTTCAAACAGTTACCGTAGTTTCAAATACTTGCCATAGTTTCAACTATTAACAACAATTGCCGTAGTTTTGAATATTTACCGTAGTTTTCACCAGTTATTATAGGTATGGCTGGTCTAGATTTACAGATCTACTGTCGACCATTTTGTCATTGTTACCTGTTTTAGCTATAATTAGTCTTACCTTTATGAAGCTTGGATAATGTCATCAGATAAAGAACAAACTTACTAGCAAATCCACCAGGTGTAAATAAACTTCAACAGAGGAAGTGAAAGTTAATTCATTGTCATAAATCATACTTGATTAATATTTTAATTTTCATTCCTAGTTTATCAACGAATCGCGTTTCACGCTGTGGTCATTTCTGACGTTACAGTTGTGTGATACGTTGCTGAGGAAGTGATTTTACGCCACCAGTTCGGTTTTGGCGTGCACGTAGATTTTTTCGTAACTTTTAACTTACCTTGTGATCTTTGAATTTCTTTGTGACGCAGTTGTTAACATGCCGAAGTTTCGGGGATATCTCCTGGAGCTCCCAAATATCCTGAAACACAAGAATTACTTTGATTTGGGTTGAACTTCCATTAGCTTATAGTAAATAATAAAATTATAGCAATGAATTATTTACTAAATATCTTACTGCTATGATTCTTTATAGAAACTACCAGTATAATAGTTTTCTGTAGAAAATCTAAAGTTCCCATAAGTTAAAAAGTTACCATAGTTTCAACTAACTACCATAATTCCAACTAGTTACTACTTTTAGGCTTCGTGAGTAAGCTATACAAACCTGCAAAGTACTTGAAGAAAAATTTGAATCTGCCCGATATGACCAGATGGTTAAGGCGCTCGACTCATAATCCGAAGGTCGCGGGTTCGAATCCCCCGTCACACCAAACATGCTCGCCCTTTCAGCCATGGGGCGTTATAATGTGACGGTCAATCCAACTATTCGTTGGTAAAAGAGTATTCCGAGAGTTGGCGGTGGATGGTGATGACTAGTTGCCTTCCCTCTAGTCTTACATTACTAAATTAGGGACGGCTAGCACAGGTAATCCTCGTGTAGCTTTGTGCAAAATTCAAAAACAAACAAAATTTGAATCTCGGTATTTAAGAGGTCGGTATGAGTATCGAACACCAGTCTTCATCCAGTAGTTCAGAAGGTTAAATATTGTATTCAACATGTATTAAAAGGTCAGAACTGAGAGAAAGATCTTTGTAACATATTACTGTACTTGGCTACTTATCTGATAATTATGAGAGTTATACCGAATACAGTAAAATGTACATATACGGTATTTCAGAACCTTGGATAGCGATAGAGAAATACCAGCTATTTGTAGTAATAAATGGCCTGGCACGAATCGGTGATTAGGGCGCTCTACTGGCAATCTACTTATTGAGGACTCGAATCCAGTCAACGACCATATTCGCCCTTTCAGCCCTGGGGCAGCATAACGTGACAGTCAATCTCACGTTACGTTGGTATAAGGTAGCCCAAAAGTTAATGGTAGGTGGTGTTGATTAGGTGCCTTCACTCTAGTCTAGCACTTCTAAATTAGGGGCGTTTAGCGCAGACAGCCTTTGTGTAGGATAGGGCAAAATTCAACAAAACATCAAGTGATAATAAAGTCTGCCTGATGATATAGTTATGTAACATACGAAGTGAGACCCTAAATATAAAACCACCCTTTAGAAAAGGTATTGAGTACAAGTCTAAACCTGCTATTCTGACGGTAACTTAGCAACCTCTGAATTTTCTATATTACACAAACTTTTTTTTTGCTTTTTCTCTTGAGTAGAACAACGTTAAATAACAAAAAACATATTGAAAATCAAATAATTCGTAACCTACGTACCTTTAGAGATTCAAAGCACTCCAAGTACTGGAAAAAGATAAACAAAGAAATCAGTTTATTTATTATATCGTGATAATCAGTTTATAAAGATAATGTTAAATGCTTTAATTTCGTTACTTCTATTGGACAATCTAATCCCGAATGTATATTGAATAAAGTTTAACTAATAACAAACAGAAACAAGTGCTTATTTAACATCACATTTTGCATTAATACGTCGTTACCTCGGCAACAAAGAACTTTTCCACACAGTTTCTGTAGTCTCCCACGAAGTTATTGTTCTGTAAAGATATTAAAATATCTTAGTTTCAAAAACTAATAGAATAATTAGATAAATTTGAACAGATTTTAAAAAGACCTACACTTATACAGTTTCAAATAAGTTCAATAGATAACACCAAGAGTCACTTGTACTCTCAGTGTAACATATCAATGTTCACAGATGCAGAAACCGTGAACTAATATGACCACCTAAGTTCGATTCTCTATTAAGTTACCTATCGCTCCTAAATATTGTTGACGAGTCAGTAGCATTGAGCTATAGAGAATTCTATTAGCGCCACTATTAAAAATTCTCATCTGAGCACAATGACCAGTATTATATATATGTTTTTATTACATTTCATCTGAGGTACAGAAATATTAATGATTCTTTCTTCGACACGGTCCTCAGCATCAGGAAATATAAACATTTTGTTATCAGTTAAAGAAATGTTTTCATCAGTAATATCTGGCAGTGAAAAAGTAACCATTAACTGTAACACTTATTAGTGAACACTATTAAATATCAGGACCATATAAATCCTAATAAAACATTTCTAAACTCTACAAAGTGTATAGAGTTGTGGAAGTTCAACCTAAGGACTATCAAACTTTCGTTTAATCAGTGTTTTCAATATTTCTACCTTCAAGAACGTTAAGTTTTGTTCATACAATAGATAAAACTACGTAGAGCTGACAGTGAGTAAACATTGAACATCCATTTTCCAAATCTATTATTGTGGATATTTGACTCTTATCTGACATTTATCGTCAATAAACGTAAACCTTTCGTTCTTGTTGCTTCCAGAAGGTTAAGACCAAAGATGGCTTTAAAGGCTTATAGCACGAAAAACCGGATTTTGAGACCCGTGATGGACACGGAACATATAGCTTGTTGTGTAGCTTTACGTTTAACAACCAACTAACGAAAACTTAAAAATTTATACCATCGTTTAATCATTGATACTAAAAGTTTTCGACTTAACCATTTCTCAATTTTTAAAGATAAGATGTAACTCTATTAGTTACCTCGATTGGACTGTCCAAGTCTAAAAAGCAGGTGATACAAGCTGAGGAATTCTGTAAAAATAAAGATTTAATTAAATTCAGAGTAACAACCTCCATTAAGTAGAAAATATATATTAATAATGCAAGATTCTAGTGATGTATTATCTACGTTTATAAATTAGATCATAGAACGTCTCATTGTTCTTTATGGAGGTTTGTTATGTGGAAATACAATAAAGTTTAAATGATCTATCTGTTTTCAACAATACACGAACTAATAAAGTTTAAATGAACTATCTGTTTTCAACAATACACGAACTAATAAAGTTTAAATGATCTATCTGTTTTCAACAATACACGAACTAATAAAGTTTAAATAATCTATCTGTTTTCAACAATACACGAACTAATAAAGTTTAAATAATCTATCTGTTTTCAACAATACACGAACTAA
The DNA here is from genome assembly GCF_004210375.1 of Tachypleus tridentatus. Classification (NCBI taxonomy): domain Eukaryota; kingdom Metazoa; phylum Arthropoda; class Merostomata; order Xiphosura; family Limulidae; genus Tachypleus; species Tachypleus tridentatus. Next base: position 186,606,645 of record NC_134825.1, on the reverse strand, counting down.
TAAAGTTTAAATGATCTATCTGTTTTCAACAATACACGAACTAATAAAGTTTAAATGAGCTATCTGTTTTCAACAATACACGAACTAATAAAGTTTAAATGAGCTATCTGTTTTCAACAATACACGAACTAATAAAGTTTAAATGAGCTATCTGTTTTCAACAATACACGAACTAATAAAGTTTAAATGAGCTATCTGTTTTCAACAATACACGAACTAATAAAGTTTAAATGAGCTATCTGTTTTCAACAATACACGAACTAATAAAGTTTAAATGAGCTATCTGTTTTCAACAATACACGAACTAATAAAGTTTAAATGAGCTATCTGTTTTCAACAATACACAAACTAATAAAGTTTAAATGAGCTATCTGTTTTCAACAATACACAAACTAATAAAGTTTAAATGAGCTATCTGTTTTCAACAATACACGAACCAATAAAGTTTAAATGATCTATCTGTTTTCAATAATACACGAAGTAATAAAGTTTAAATGAGCTATGTTTTCAACAATACACGAACTAATAAAGTTTAAATAAGCTATTTTTCAATAATACACGAACTAATAAAGAAATTAAATTCGACAATTTTATCAAGTCGCCTGCTCAAATTTGTTTGAACAATGATTTAATCAAAACTGTGTACCTATCACTATATTTCTTCCTTTTATTTTTATAATTATCTGTATAATTAAAATTCAGATTGAATTCTTAAACTGTCCAAACGTGGCTTATATTTTAAAACAGAACTGCCCTAGAAACCAACTGAGATTATTAACCGTAGTATTACTTAATAGCTCAGTTTTACCATTCTGTAGCCAAGAGTAAATAGCTTAACGTCCTATACTCTTAATCGGAGAGTGATTAACTTAATCTCAGTTAGTGGAACAAAGATTGAGTGACATAAGCTACATTACTCTGAAACAAAGAATGAGTAACTAGACCTAATATTCAGGTATCTATTGTTGGTTAATAGCAAGTATGAAGAATACACGTAGAGCTAAAGAGGAAACCTGAGAGTTATCCGTTTGATCAGACACGTTTTGACTGTTGCACAACATAATATAGAGAAGCTAGTTTTCAAAATATTACATTTCGCAGATGTTTATCTTTCTTGTTTTCTACAATATAATCCAAGCACCTAATTATTAATTATTATTCTAGTATATAAATTACTGTTTGGTGATAATTAGAGAACTTAAGATTAAGTGTTTTTTATGGACTCGCCTTTCCGTTTGCTGGGATTTCACAAAGCTCGTCTAAGGTAGGTGCGTCCTCTGGCGGGTGTGGCGTAATATACTTTTCTTCGTTCATACTTCGGTATTTTCTTCTAACCGTGTCGACGTTCTTGTGAAAAATATAATAATAAATAATACACCATCAATGTTAAGTTTATAATTAAAAAACATAAAAATAAACCATTTTTAGTACGATCTTGCTATTACAGTTAGCAGAGAGTTTATAACACTAAACATTGATTCTTATACCCTAAGGGGACAAAGCACAGATTATTACTCGTGTAGGCTTGCGCTTCAAAATAAAGAATAATTTTCTTGATGACGAGAAACCCACGTGAAATAAAACCTTAACCTGAAGATGACCTAGGAAGGTCGAAACGTTGTTCTCGCCTTATGAATAAAAGTGTTAATATCCATACCAGCCGTTCTAAGATACAAAGAATCATTTTGATTTGTGTTCAGATAGAGGTTTACAAACGTAGCCAGAACAATTAGGCCAGAAGAAACAGCTTATTTTCTATATCTTCATAAAAAAATTGTCCACTAACCTGACTGAATAACATAACAAGAGCAAACAAGTGGTAAAACTGAAAATTAGCCATTGAGATTTTTATTGGATATATCGACCACTAATCCGTGTTTGAGGGTCTCTGATATATCAAACTGTAAGTCGCTATTGTAGGCCTTTTTAATATCCTTTTATATACGAGGGATTAGTCGATGGGTCGACATGTAATGTTCCACGAATATACTTACATGTTTGTGGTATTAAGCAATAACTCGTAGTTATAATTGTAGTTTCTCAACTATTTAAAAACGAACATATATTCGGACATCCCCAGGAATATTATAGTTAGTTCTTTATTTCAACCGAAAATGTACCTTCCCCCCCACCACCCAAACACTGAATGATTTCACATAAAATCGTGGAAACTGTCTGTATTTATACAAATTTCATTGAAATTTATGCAGAATTTAAAGTTGTTAACTTTCCACATACTGGGTACGTACATGACACATCACTGTAAAGGTAAAACTGTTTAAACAAAACATGATAGCTTTGGTTGGTCGATATACGGTTTGCACGAGATGATTAATATTTAATTTTTTACACGACCTTCAAATTGTCTCTTTAAGGAAATAATGTCTCATGTTTTTTTTCAAAGATGGGTTTACGTGAAATCACTTACACGTAACATTACGAAGCCCGATAACTACAGGGAATAGGTTTAGCACATGTATGTAAGCTGTTTAAATAATGATAATGAACAAACAAGTGTGAGGTGACAAACTGTGGACGAATCCGTTCCAGCAAGTCCAAAAGAGGGAAATTCAACAACTGAAGTCCGCAAATATTGACAAAGGCAGGGAACTCCCGGATATTTAACTAGTCCTAACTTCAACACTGCCAGATGCCACCTGTGGAAACAAAAATTTTGCCTCTCTTTCTACTCCAGTATTTCTCCTAGTAAAATCACATAACAGAAAAGGTGAGTTCAATTCTATTTTAATTCTGGGTTCATCTCTTGAATGTTCGTTCTTTTAATGGTTCATCTGTTGTCTGGTAAAATTCGGAATTCGATGCCTTTTAATATATCTTACAAGATAAGTTTGAAGTTGCAGTTTAACAAAGTTAGTCTTAGTCTCTCAACCAAAATATTGTTAATACCACGAAAATGAAAAAAACTTAACGTTGCCTATATTACCCAAATATAAATACAAAGAGAGCTTATGGGTTTCTCTTAAATCTGGAAAGAAACTTGTACGTCAAACTGTATGTATGTATATTAATACATATGATTTTCACATAGAAATATGGGTAATAAATCGGTACCATCACGTATCAAATAAGCGTTAATTTATATCGCAAGACAGCTGGTATGTGTATTAAAACTTTTATTGAAATAAAATAGAACAACGTTTCAACTTTCTTAGGCCATCTTCAGATTCACAGGCCTTCTCTGTTATTTTGGCTATTACAAGACTAGCACATATTTGTATGAACTGAAGGTGACAGAACTGTATTTATTATGGCTCTCCAACTTTATTACCTACAAAACTTTGAGAAAGGGGTTTTTACATGTCGCAGTTTAGAGTTAGGATCAGGCAAGATGGAGGCACAGCTGCACTTTGTTAATAGCAGTTGTTCTTCGTCTAGCCAACTCCTGGTTCTCACCTCCAGCGATAGAAAGATATGTAGATGGATCAATTGAACGTGGAATCAAAGAGAAATGGTTTTGTCTCAATTTTCTCATTCGATAAAGTTAAATGTTTGTTTTTTTAATATCATGGTGAATAGGGTATTTACTAACGTAATCGACAAACGCTGTTGAAGTAAATGTTTTAAGTTTCTGAAAGTTCTTAAAATTAGTTAAGCTTCTGTTTTTCTAAAAATAAGAACTATAACAAAATAGCGTTTGCTTTCTTTACTAATAAGGAGGCTCTCCAGTGTGAAAGAAAAAAGAAACGGAAAACAAAACGCGTACAGTTAATACAAAGTTTTGATTTTCGGAGTCTCTAGCACTGGAAGCTAATTAAAGGGCATCCTCAAGAAACCATTAACTATAAATATTTGTGAACAAAATAACCTTTAACTACTGTGTTCAGTATGTTGTTTTAAAAATACTCTGAACATGCAAATAATCAAATCACGTGACAACCACAGCCGGTATAATTTCGTGATTGGAACTGTACGCATCACAAGTACAATTTGACATTATTTGGCGATTAGTAGGTATTGTGATGACAACGAAAATTAAAAGGTACGTAACAACCATTTCTAATGTAGAATGCTCATGTAATTAGATCACTATGTATTCAGATCAGGAATTTAGAATCTCATGGACTGGGAAGGTCCTTACACTTAAAGGTATTGGAAAAGAAAGTAATATGGATTAACTTTGGGTACAAGGATAATCCAGAAAGAGACCAACAACAAGTCGTACCTCAATCGGGTTAAGCAAATTGTGACGTATTGCAACAGGTGAAAACAATGGTAAGTAGAAATAAAAAAAGCCTTCTCATGCACACAGCATAATTCAGAATGATATCCGTCAGGAGAAATTTCTACAGGGTATAATTTTACCAAATTAAGGCTTCCAATCATACTTCGTGCTCAACTACTGTATGTATATATCAAATGAAGATTGATAGGGTATCTATACTTTACTATACATCTGTCAAGTTTCCTCATGTAGCATCTTTGGGTTTCTTTGGACATTGTCTGCCTCACGACAGTCTTTTGCAACGGAAATTACACTGCGGGATTGTTGGGAAGATGCACAGTTGTCAAGTAGAAGATGACCAGACGTAGCGACGTAGACTGTAAGGAGGTGGTAAGACTCCAAAATGTTTGTAATATAACGCACTCTGTACTCGCAGATATTAGTGACTTATCTCTCAGTACAGTTAAAAACCTCAATTATTTTCTGTTAGATCTACTTCCACTTAGGGATATTGACGGCCTAGACTTTAATAGAGGATGTGATTATTATTTGATATCATCGCATATAACACACTATATTCAATTCCATGTCCCACAACACACGTGAAGTTATACTCGCTCACCAGATGGCGTAGATATTTAGAATAGCATGTTAACAATTAACCAAAAAGGCTATCCTACACACCAGCAGGATATAGATCAACATTACAAGTAAGTTAGCAGCTGAAGTGAACTGCCAGTTATTCCTGCACCTTTTGACTACAGATATTTTCCTAAGAACAGGACACAAGTAAAGCAGGTGGCCACAAGCTTATTATAATTCTAATTGAACAATATGTTTATCAATGCAATGATAATTAGCAACACGAATGTCATATTTTGTCGCATGTTTCATGGAACGTTTTCAATAAAATTTTCATAAGCGAATCAGAAACATGTTCCTGTTTTGTTTATAGGAGTTTAGACAACCGATAAGATGAGAAGTGAATCTTTGTGAACAAACAACTCGTATCGTGACTGACGACACAAATCAATGAGCTCTCTTAACACTCCTATTCAAAACAAGTAATTATGTTGATGCATACAGTAGGACTAAATTTAGGCTTGTTGTTTAGGTGTCCAAGAAGAATGGCTTATTAATTCGATGCTTTGGTTTGTTTTGAATTTCGCAAAGCTACACGAGGGCTACATGTACTAGCCGTCCCTAATTTTGCAGTGTAAGACTAGAGGGAAGGCCACTAGTCATCACCATCCACCGCCAACTCTTGGACTATTCTTTTACCAAAGAATAGTGGGATTGACCGTGACATTATAACGCCCCCATCGTTGAAAGGGCGAGCATGTTTGGTGTGATGGGGATTTGAACCTGAGACCCTCGGATTACGAGTTGAGTGCCTTAGCCACCTGGTTATGCCGGGCCAGGGACAAGGAACAAGATCAACAAACTATAGAAACATTCACGTATCGAACAATTTATATCTGGTCGTTTTTAAAGTGACACTTCCATAATCATTTTTAGCTGAAAAAGTACTATTTAACCATTACTGAAGGAAAATTGGTAAACAAGTTAGATGGAGCATCAGAATATACAATTGAGTTGAAAAATAGTCATTACCTTAAACTTAGAGCTACAAGAACGTGTATTATAGATTGGGAACAAATATCTAATTATTAGTGTGAAACTAGAAACGGGAATGGTAACTTTAACTGGTGTGAAATTATAAATTGGACTAGTGCAACTTTAACTGGTGTGAGATTAGAATCTTATTTGAGCTAGAAAGTGGAGTATCATCCATCATGTTTTGAAGAATAAATATACCAAACTCCATGTTCTAAACATCACATTTTTCGAAACAGATGTTACTTACAAATGTTAATAGGTCGTTGACCCTGATTTTTTTTTTTCCAGATATGCGAACATAGTTAGCTATCCATAATTTTGACATGACTGACTCCAGGAAAGACAGCTAGTTAACAGCACACGCACCTTCACTCGTGTCTCCTCAAACAGTTGTCATCACGCTCTTAACGTGCGGTTATTATTATTTCGTGACAACAAGATGCGAATGACAGACACACAGATCCATAGTCTGGTATGATAGCATCTTGGTTTGTTTTTTTGTCAGAATAAATATTAGTAGGTGAGGTTAAACATAAAAATCAGGGAGTACAAAAAAACTACATGATTTAATGAGTTGCTAGAATTAGATGATAACAACAACAAAGTTAGAAGTACGTATTAAAGGTAACGGATACTTAGGCTTACTTAACTGCTGAAAGGTGGAGTACATCTGGGCTGTCTGCACTAGTGGACCAGATGATTAGTTTGTGTGTCTGTATCTTCTATTTCATGCATTGATGCACAAGTTCAACACAGGATAATGGTTACTATGTGAGTGTAACATGAAAGTATCACAATGTTTTGATTATCCTGTAAAACCCTCACGGAATTTTCAGTTTATTGTGAAAAAAAATCCTATTGTCAAGCAGAAATGGATGGACATGAGGCCTTTTGGTAAGCAACATCAACAAAGATGGCAAATTCATTAGAATTAATTTAGTGTGTTTTACTGAACCCTAATGATGGGGAAAACCTTTATATAGCGACTTATTGTTTGATGTTTGTAACTAAATACATTATTTACTAATTTCCTTCTCTATATTTCCATTAAATATATCATTTATCTTCCAATATAGCCCCTAAACGCAATTAAGTAAGTGGCTTTGCTACAACTAAATAATAAAGAAACACATTTGATTGATTTTCTATACTGTGGCAAAAAGGGGCACATGTACCTTTTTATATGGTGTATTACCATCTAATCTACCATACCTTATATGGCAATACCTACACATTCTTCAATTACTATGAAAGAAGGGAAACTGATATTATACAGTGTTTGATTTTGAATTGTGTTCAAAGCTACATGAGGACTATCTGCACTAGCCATCTCTAATTTAGCTATGTGGCAATAGATAGAGCCACAATAATTACACAAGTTTTGTTTTATTGTTTGAAGTAACATATCTACTTATGTATGTATGGAAAAATATAATTTAATGATTAATTATTTAAAACAAAATACAGACATTTAAGTATAAGCTGTGAATTCTGAAAATCTGTGGTTTGCATAAATAATGCATTCATTTTTAAATTTTTCATTATCTAAGTTAAAGTTCACATTAAAAACAAAACAATATTTATAACAGAAAAGTTCCATTCAATAAACAGTTAATTTTCACCATTATAGGAAATCTAATTAAAAAACCCATTAACAGTTTGTATTATTAGCAATCAAAAGCAGAACTTTATCACTATCACAGTAACCCAAAACAGGACTGACAAAATAGCCAAACCTTTAACACTAAACCAATGCTCAGTAATGATATATAATTACATTTCTCTTATAAATTTTATTTCACAGCTTTAAATGTTCAAATATACATATTAAATTTTACAATTATTTTGTCTTTTTTGTCAAATTTTTGCTAAAAGTGCTTTTTGCTGACAGCTGGTTATCTGATATTTTCACAGACTGGTGTAAGGCTTCCCATAACTTCTTTGCCAAGTTTGAATTCTCTAGTACTTCATTTAGTTCCTCTTTTGACTTGGTAATCAAGTCGGCCAGGCTAGTCGCGTTCTTCATCATGGGTCGAACGTTCCTGAAACTGATTCCAGGTAGATGGGACAAAAAATCCTGCAACCAATGAGTGCAACAGTGAAACTAAACAGTTACAACAGTGATTACCTGTCACTAATTTGTTCAAAATTTAACAGGATGGTAGTGAATCTGAGTGATCAAATTCATTATTTCCTTCTAACAATCAAGCAGATCATTATGACAAAACTAATTTGCTCAAGGTTTACCACCCTCCAAAAATAAGTTTATATGACAAGTGCCAACTTAAAGTTTACAAATATTTATTTAATAGCTTTAAATGTCAATGACTGAGGCTATTTGAACAGCTGATAAACTGATAAATTTAGGCCTGGTTTTTGATTTGGTAATTTTCAATACAGCTAAGCCAGATCTTCAGTAAGCAAGACTCCAGTTACACCTAACTTTCTAGCAAGATTCTATAATAATTTCATATTTATATGATCAGTGTCACATTTTTCCTTGGCTGGGTAGTCTCTAATCAAATTTCATATTTTCTTGAAGAACACAGTTAAAATTTCCATTGTAATAAAATCAGTTTTTTTTTTACAAAGAAACATCAACTGGATTTTTCAATAAAAGATGACTTGAAAGTGAAATTACCATGAGTTTTAACCTATAAAAGAAACTAGATAAAGAACTGGAATGATACAGGTTTTACCTGTGGAGCAACTGCATATTTGTTGGATAATTCTTCTTCTGTTTCTTGAGAAGTTATTTTAACAGCATGACCAGCATCAGGTTGATCTTTTCCTAGCTGCTCATGTAACAAACAATAACACAAGGAAACTACTTGAAATTGTTTTGTTGGGTGATGTACAAGTTAATTGAATGTATCTTAGAGTTAAAATGATAAAATATTTTGAAATACTATAATGTTAAATCGGTTATCTAGAATATTTGATATAATTTAATATGTAAAACAGTAGAAAGTTAAGAGAATAATTAAAGTTAATTAATCACATGTATATCTACTATAAATCCTAAAAAAACAATGTTACTTAAATAACTTCACTACAACATGTGATACTAATTCTGGCAAAATAAATGATTCTCAACTGCATATTAAAACTAATTATGCTGTCTAGAATGGAAGAATGTAGAAGTAATTAGGTTACTTAATTATTTCTTTTTCAGTTTAAAAAAATAATGAAAACAGACTGTTAGTTGGTTTCCTTCTCCACAATGTAACTAACTTGTTGGTGTTAAGCCTTCTGGATTTATGAAGTCAAATAAAGTTTATTGAAACTTTATCAGAAATTGTATAAAAAGAAACTAAAGTTTAGAAAGTTACCAGTGTAGCTAAAACAAATGTTTCAAGTATTAAATCAGATAGATCGTTTAAATAAACAACTAAACTACAAATGTTTAATTATAGATAAAACAACAAATATTCTTTTATACTAAAATATTCATGTAAAGATTAACACCCATTTTCACCATAATTCTTAAAATACAAGTTAAACCCATTATATCAACTCACTTCTAATGACTTACCTTTAATAACTCAAACATCTCGGAGCTCACATGCGGAGAAGGAGACCACAAGAGTCGCAATCGTGGGAAGTGAATTGTCAACAGGATCAACTTGGAAATGACATTCATGGTAGAAACTCCCGTAGACAAGCAGTACTTTCCCTGTTTGAAATAAAAATTAAAAACAGGGAGACGAACAATATAAACTACTTTCTACTACCTCTGTGTTTCTTGTAAGCACATAAGATATTAAATTCTTCCTTCAAGCTACAAAAGAATAACCTAGATTTTTTACTTAAAAAACTCCTTTGAGTTTCTAACAAAAATAAGCACACCTTACATTTCATAACTGAAGAGGTTAATACATCGATTATATACGGACACTTGAAGAACATTACAAAAGTAATAATAATAAGTGCATTATGCATTTGAAACAAATCAAAACTAATAATAAACAAGTTTAATTCTTCAACTAACAAATCCACTGAGAAATATTTGAAGGTATAAGATCTTGTCATAACCTCACATTAAAAAGTTTGTGCAAACAATTGTATCTGTACATGTGAACAAGCTTCCCTGATATCACTATATTTATCATTGATCTGTAAAACAAGAAGGATACTGCATTACATGCAGATACTGGTATATTAAACAAAACATTCACATCTGACAGCAACAAACATACAGATATTAGTTAAAACCATTTCTTAGAAACAAATATGTACCCGCAGGGAAAATCCTTTGTTTTGGTCGAACTCAATCAGAAGAATTGGTTGTCTGTAGTAACGATTCATAGCCTGGACTTGAGCATAGAGTCGACCACTATTCAAAGAACCAATAAGGTCATTCAGGCTTTTCCTTTCCACACAAGTCTTTGGAGTCAATATATAATCCCCAACCTTCAAAACAACAAAAGAAGGAACAAACTAGTCGGTATATATATATAGTCTCTACCAATGAGAAAACAAAGGTAACATTATATACTTTCTGACAAATGTTTAGTTTTTTCAACAAAGCCACACTGGACTGTCTGCTGTGTTTATTATGAGGAATCAAACCCCAGAATTGTTTTGTGTTGTAAGTCAGAAACTTACCACTGACCCACTTGGAGACAAGACACATGATAAAACGAAGCAGAAAGTATATAGTGTTAAAAAGAAATATCACATCCATGTCTTCTTAAAACTAACTGCATTACTTACTAGAAATATCACATCCATGTCTTCTTAAAACTAACTGCATTACTTACAGCTTCTAATTCATCATTAAAATATACTGAGTTTCAGAACAAAGAAATATTTTACAAAATAAATATGGTTTTCATAAAAATTTTAGAAGACTAAAATATAGTTTCTATGAGTTTCGATAAACTAATGAAGTGAAACTTGAGAAGTGACCATTTAGTTGACTAAGTCATTGGTTTAAAGGTAGTGACATTGTTTTCAATCTTAGTTTTATTTCTTCTAGGGCCTTGTTCCTTGTTACAAGTACACACATTGTGTTTAAACATAATCTATGAAACAATAAGTATGAAAACAAACTATTAAAGTCTAACATTATACAACATTTGTCTGCTAGAATACATTAGGTAAAAGCTGTTATATAATAAAGAAATATAAAATAACAACATACCTCCAAGGTAATAGGCTCAATATCTATACCTCTTCTGTGAATGAGAGATGGTAGGTCACTACGGAACTCTCGAAGATCCACTATGACCTAAACCAGGTTGTTGCAAAGTAGTAAATAGGATATCTTAGAAGCCAGTTGATCAGCCAAAACTTATAGGTTGTTACCTAAGTCTTCAAACATTTCATTATACAGGGTGTTCGGAAAGTCACTGTGCAGTTTTGTAATCATATTTTATTCAGTCTATTTCAAGCCAGCAACTGATAGCGGTGTTTAGAAACAAAATAAGAAGGTTCCAAGCCTGTAATGATGCCAACGGGAGTCACTTTCAACATTGTTTATAATTGTCATTCATAATTACCTCCTGTATTCTATATTGAAACATGTCTGTTAATAAATATATAAGTGCACAGTGATTTTCCAAGACACCCTGTACTACAGGAATGTATATTTCCTAGATATTTTCAAATTATATAGCAATATAATAGTCAACCTATCACATATTAGGCCTAGGTCTTTCTATGAGTTTTATATACTGATTATATGCAGAAGGAGAAATACATTCTTACAACAGCATGAGTAATATAATAATATAATTAATATTCTTAAATAATCTGTGAAGATGTATAGAAAAGATAATTAATCCTAACAACAACATATAACATACAAGACTACACCAATGATGTTTACAACAAACGTCAAAAACATGTTCAAATAATGTGTTACACTACAGCTTGTAATGACACTTGAAAATGTGTTATATTACAGATTGTAATTAAAGTGTAATGCTACAAACTGTAATGGTACTTAATAAAAACAGGTATATACAATTACTATCATTAAAATAATAATTAGAAAATATGGTCACGAATCATGATATTAATAACAACAATTGAAGAAAGTATTACAGTAAATATCATAATTATAATTTAAAGAACATGTTACAGTAGACATAACAATAACCATAAAAAAGTATTACAGTAGACATCTTAACAATACAATAAAAGGTATGATATCTGAACTCTCACATACTTTACTACAACAGACATCTTAACAATACAAAAGGTATGATATCTGAACTCACATACTTTTACTACAATAGACATTTTAACAATACAATAAAAGCATGTATGATATCTGAACTCTCACATACTTTACTACAACAGACATCTTAACAATACAATAAAAGGTATGATATTTGAACTTTAACATACTTTACTACCACAGATATCTTAACAATACAATAAAGGTATGATATCTGAGCTCTAACACACTTTACTACAATAGACGTCTTAACAATACAATAAAAGGTATGATATCTGAACTCAAACATACTTTACTACAATAGACATCTTAACAATACAATAAAAGGTATGATATTTGAACTCTAACATACTTTACTACAATAGACATCTTAACAATACAATAAAAAGGTATGATATCTGAACTCTCACATACTTTACTACAATAGACATCTTAACAATACAAAAAGGTATGATATCTGAACTCACATACTTTACTAACAAAAAGACATCTTAACAATACAATAAAAGGTATGATATCTGAACTCTCACATACTCTACTACAACAGACATCTTAACAATACAATAAAGGTATATGATATCTGAGCTCTAACATACTTTACTACAATAGACATCTTAACAATACAATAAAAGGTATGATATCTGAACTCACATACTTTACTACAATAGACATCTTAACAATACAAAAGGTATGATATCTGAACTCTCACATACTTTACTACTAAACAGACATCTTAACAATACAATAAAAGGTATGATATCTGAGCTCTAACATACTTTACTACAACAGACATCTTAACAATACAATAAAAAGGTATGATATCTGAACTCACATACTTTACTAACAAAAGACATCTTAACAATACAATAAAAGGTATGATATCTGAACTCTCACATACTCTACTACAACAGACATCTTAATACAATAAAAAAGGTATGATATTTGAACTCTAACATACTTTACTACAATAGACATCTTAACAATACAATAAAAAGGAATAATATCTGAACTCTCACATACTTTACTACAATAGACATCTTAACAATACAATAAAAGGTATGATATCTGAACTGTCACATACTTTACTACAATAGACATCTTAACAATACAAAAGGTATGATATCTGAACTCTACATACATGCTTTACTTACAATAGACATCTTAACAATACAATAAAAGGTGATATCTGAACTCTCACAAACTCTACTACAACAGACATCTTAACAATACAATAAAAAGGTATGATATCTGAACTCTCACATACTTTACTACAACAGACATCTTAACAATACAATAAAAAGGTATGATATTTGAACTCTCACATACTTTACTACAACAGACATCTTAACAATACAATAAAAGGTATGATATCTGAACTCTCACATACTTTACTACAATAGACATCTTAACAATACAAAAGGTATGATATCTGAACTCTCACATGCTTTACTACAATAGACATCTTAACAATACAATAAAAAGGTATGATATCTGAACTCTCTACACAAACTACACTACAACAGACATCTTAACAATACAATAAAAGGTATGATATCTGAGCTCTTAACATACTTTTACTACAACATCTTAACAATACAATAAAAGGTATGATATCTGAAGACTCACATACTTTACTAACAAAAAGACATCTTAACAATACAATAAAAGGTATGATATCTGAACTCTCACATACTTACTACAACAGACATAACACATACAATACAATAAAAGTATGATATTTGAACTCTAACATACTTTACTACAATAGACATCTTAACAATACAATAAAAGGTATGATATCTGAACTCTTGCATATTTTACTACACACAATAGACATCTTAACAATACAATAAAAGGTATGATATTTGAACTCACATACTTTACTACAATAGACATCTTAACAATACAAAAGGTATGATATCTGAACTCTCACATACTTGTACTTCACAACAGACATCTTAACAATACAATAAAGGTATGATATCTGAGCTCTAACTTATAACATACATCTTTACTACAACAGACATCTACATACTTTACTACAATAACAATAAAAGGTATGATATCTGAACTCTCACATACTTTACTACAATAGACATCTTTAACAATACAATAAAGGTATGATATTTGAACTCTACACATACTTTACCTACAATAGACATCTTAACAATACAAAATAAAGGTATGATATCTGAACTGTCACATACTTTTACTCACATCTCCTAGACATCTTAACAATACAAAAAGGTATGATATCTGAGCTCTCACATACTTTACTACAATAGACATCTTAACAATACAATAAAAAGGTATGATATCTGAACAGACTCTAACTACAATACTCTACTACAACAGACATCTTAACAATACAATAAAGGTGATTGATATCTGAACTCTAACATACTTTACTACAATAGACATCTTAACAATACAATAAAAAGGTATCTTATTGTCACATACTCCTGCAGCAGACATCTTAACAATACAATAAAAGGTATGATATCTACACTCTAACATACTTTACTACAATAGACATCTTAACAATACAGTAAAAGGTATGATATCTGAACTGTCACATACTTTACTACAACAGACATCTTAACAATACAATAAAGGGTATGATATCTGAACTCTCACATACTTTACTACAATGACACTTAACAATACAATAAAGGTATGATATTTGAACTCACATACTTTACTACAATAGACATCTTAACAATACAATAAAAGGTATGATATCTGAGCTCTAACATACTTTACTACAATAGACATCTTAACAATACAATAAAAAGGTATGATATCTGAACTCTCACATACTTTACTACAATAGACATCTTAACAATACAAAGGTATGATATCTGAAGCTCCTTTTAACATACTTTACTACAGCAGACATCTTAACAATACAATAAAAAGGTATGATATCTAAAACTCTCACATACTCCTACTACAACAGACATCTTAACAATAATCAAAAGGTATGATATTTGAACTCTCACATACTTTACTACAACAGACATCTTAACAATACAATAAAGATGATATCTGAACTGTCATACTACCACTACAAATACAGATCATTCCAATTATACAATAACAAAGGTATGATATATTGAACTCTCACATACTTTACTACAATAGACATCTTAACGATTACAATAAAAGGTATGATATCTGAACTCTCACATACTCTACTACAAGCAGACATCTTAACAATACAATAAAAAAGGTATGATATCTGAGCCTACTCACATACTTTACTACTACAATAGACATCTTAACAATACAATAAAGGTATGATATCTGAACTCTCACATATACTTCTACTACAAACAGACATCTTAACAATACAATAAAAGGTATGATATCTGAACTCTAACATACTTTACTACAATAGACATCTTAACAATACAATAAAAGGTATGATATCTGAACTGTCACATACTACTACAATAGACATCTTAACAATACAATAAAAGGTATGATATTTGAACTCTAACATACTTTACTACAATAGACATCTTAACAATACAATAAGAATTATGATATCTGAACTCTCACACTTTACTACAATAGACATCTTAACAATACAATAAAGGTATGATATCTGAACTCTCACATACTTTACTACACATTAACATTACAATAAAGGGTATGATGATACTGACTGTAACATTACTACAATAGACATCTTAATACAATAAAGGGTATGATTATCTGAACTGTAACATACTTTACAATGAACATCTTAACAATACAATAAACTATGATTAATACTGGACTAACAGCTTTTATACTTAACTTACAATAGGTATGATATTTGAACTCTCACATACTTTACTACAACAGACATCTTAACAATACAATAAAGGTATGATATCTGAGCTCTAACATACTTTACTACAATAGACATCTTAACAATACAATAAAGGTATGATATTTGAACTCTCACATACTTTACTACAACAGACATCTTAACAATACAATAAAGATATATTTTAACTCTCATACTTTACTACAATAGACATCTTAACAATACAATAAAGGTATGATATCTGAACTGTCAAATACTTTACTACAACAGACATCTTAACAATAATAAATAAAGGTGGATATCTGAGCTCTAACATACTTTACTACAATAGACATCTTAACAATACAATAAAAGGTATGATATTTGAACTCTCACATACATTACTACAACAGACATCTTAACAATACAATAAAGGTATGATATCTGAGCTCTAACATACTTTACTACAATGGACATCTTAACAATACAATAAAGGTATGATATTTGAACTCTAACATACTTTACTACAATGACATCTTAACAATACAATAAAAGGTATGATATCTGAAATGTAACATACTTTACTACAATAGACATCTTAACAATACAATAAAGGTATGATATCATCACAAACTCTTACAACAGACATCTTAACAATACAATAAAAGGTATGATATCTGAACTCTCACATACTTTACTACAACAGACATCTTTAATACAATAAAAGGTATGATATTTGAACTCTCACATACTTTACTACAATAGACATCTTAACAATACAATAAAGGTATGATATTTGAACCCTAACATACTTTACTACAATAAACATCTTAACAATACAATAAAAGGTATGATATTTGAACTCTCACATACTTTACTACAATGAACATCTTAACAATACAATAAAAGGTATGATATCTGAACTGTAACATACTTTACTACAATAGACATCTTAACAATACAATAAAAGGTATGATATCTGAACTCTAACATACTTTACTACAATAGACATCTTAACAATACAATAAAGGTATGATATCTGAACTAACATACTTTACATACAAACTCTTAACAATACAATAAAGGTATGATATCTGAACTCTCACATACTTTACTACAGGGACATCTTAACAATACAATAAGGGTATGATATTTGAACTCTCACATACTTTACTACAATGAACATCTTAACAATGCGATAAAGGTATGATATTTGAACTCTCATACTTTACTACAACAGACATCTTAACAATACAATAAAGGTATGATATCTGAACTCTAACATACTTTACTACAACAGACATCTTAACAATACAATAAAAGGTATGTATATTTGAACTCTCACATACTTTACTACAATAGACATCTTAACAATACAATAAAAGTTATGATATTTGAACTCTCACATGCTTTACTACAATGACATCTTAACAATACAATAAAAGGTATGATATCTGAACTCTCTCATACTTTACTACAATAGACATCTTAACAATACAATAAAGGTATGATATCTGAACTCCAACATACTTTACTACAATAGACATCTTAGCAATACAATAAAGGTATGATATCTGAACTCTAACATACTTTACTACAATAGACATCTTAACAATACAATAAAGGTATGATATCTGAACTCTAACATACTTTACTACAATAGACATCTTAACAATACAATAAAAGGTATGATATCTGAACTCTAACATACTTTACTACAATAGACATCTTGTAAAAGATTTATGATATCTGAACTCTCACATACTTTACTACAACAGACATCTTAACAATACAATAAAGGTATGATATCTGAACTCTCACATACTTTACTAACAAAAGAGACATCTTAACAATACAATAAAGGGTATGATATCTGAACTCTAACATACTTTACTACAGTAGACATCTTAACAATACAATAAAGGGTATGATATCTGAACTCTCACATACTTTACTACAATAGACATCTTAACAATACAATAAAGGTATGATATCTGAACTCTAACATACTTTACTACAATAGACATCTTAACAATACAATAAAGGTATGATATCTGAACTCTAACATACTTTACTACAATAGACATCTTAACAATACAATAAAGGTATGATGAATCTGATACTTTACTACAGTAGACATCTTAACAATACAATAAAAGGATGATAGGAACTCTCATACTTTACTACAATAGACATCTTAACAATACAATAAAAGGTATGATATCTGAACTCTAACATACTTTACTACAATAGACATCTTAACAATACAATAAATTATGATATCTCGAACTACTACTCACTTTTACAATACAATAAAACATACTGCTGCTTCTAATAAAATGCATCGATATACTGAACTCTCCACCTAACATACTTTTACAATGCAATGAACATGAATACAATGTCACATACTTTACTACAACAGACATCTGTACAATACAAAAAGGTATGATATCTGAACTGTCACATACCTTTTGTTTGCTGTGCGACTCACCGCTCCCCAGCTTTTCTGGTGTTAACTGTCTGATTTGCTGGAGTTACATCTCCAAGTCGTCAGGATGATCAAGGTCTTTCCATCTCGGTTTTCTGGTACAACCATACTCTAAAGTGACATGAGAAATTAAACTCAGAACAATGTGAAACATCACAAATCAACCTTTTGAAGCATTTCATACATAAATAAAGTAACAAATTCCAACTGCAAAGTAAAATTATTACAATCTTTTTCCGGGTTAAGTCTATTTGATTAATGTTCAGTAATAGTGGTGGCCGTAAGTGCAATTGAGAGTGAGTTACCTACAATGTAATAATACAATAAAAATTAGTTTTAACTTGTATAACCTTAGATACTGCTGTACAGTTAATCTTGTAAGGGCACTAAATACCTGTAGGTACAAGAACACAAACATCAGATATACATGACAGAAATTGTGTATAAAATGGACAAGAATACTACATATTTAGTTTTGACCATAAACTCTACATATAGTTCAAGTTTCTTACTGCTCTTTCTTTGATTAGGTATTCAAAGCTTCCTTTTCTTTCCTCAGGTTGTGAGGTATCTCTGTTCTTCAGCAGAATCTTTATACATTAAAAAATATACATGCAGAGACAGTTGTGGTCTATGGCTTGAAAACCTACAAAAATTTAGGGTCAGTTTATATCTCGAAAAGGTTATTTCACAAGGTTATGTTGTAAGTGGGCAAATGAATAATGAAGAGAAAAATAAAACATTATTTGTAATGTAAGTGTTAGAGATTTTCTCTTTTATAGTTGCTTGAGATGATAAGAAATGATTACCCTGCTGATACACAACCAGTTTCCAAGTAGTGGTGAAAATAAGCAATGTTGTTAGTAGTGAGGTATACCAACATGAAGCAATGCATTACGTCGTTAGTTGGTAAGTATACCCAACACATGAAGCAATGCATTACAGTCGTTAGTGGCGAGTATACCCAACACATGAAGCAATGCATTACAGTCGTTAGTAGTGGTATACCCAACACATGAAACAATGCATTACAGTCGTTAGTAGTAAGTATACCCATGAAGCAATGCATTACAGTCGTTAGTAGTAAGTATACCCAACACATGAACAATGCATTACAGTCGTTAGTAGTAAGTATACCCAACCATGGAAGCAATGCATTACAGTTGTTAGTTTTGAGTATACCAACACATGAAACAATGCATTACAGTTGTTAGTAGTGAGTATACCCAACACATGAAAATGCATTACAGTTGTTAGTAGTGAGTATACCCAACACATGAAGCAATGCATTACAGTCGTTAGTAGTAAGTATACCCAACGAAACAATGCATTACAGTCGTTAGTTGGCAGTATACCCAACACATGAAGCAATGCATTACAGTCGTTAGTAGTAAGTACACCCAACATGAAGCAATGCATTACAGTTGTTAGTGGCGGAGTATACCCAACACATGAAGCAATGCATTACAGTTGTTAGTTTTGAGTATACCCAACACATGAAGCAATGCATTACAGTCGATTAGTAGTGTAGTACCCATACACATAAAGCAATGCATTACAGTTGTTAGTAGTGAGTATACCCAACACATGAAGCAATGCATTACAGTCGTTAGTAAGTGAGTATACCAACACATGAAGCAATGCATTACAGTCGTTAGTAGTGAGTATACCCAACACATGAGCAATGCATTACAGTTGTTGTAGTGAGTATACCCACACATGAAGCAATGCATTACAGTTGTTAGTGGTGGTATACCCAACACAGAAACAATGCATTACAGTCGTTAGTATACCCAACACATGAAGCAATGCATTACAGTCGTTAGTGAGTGGGTATACCTAAAACATGAAACAATGCATTAGAGTCGTTAGTAGTAGTATACCCAACACATAAAGCAATGCATTACAGTCGTTAGTGAGGTATACCTAACACATGAAGCAATGCATTACAGTCGTTAGTAGTGAGTATACCTAACACATGAGAAGCGCATTACAGTTGTTAGTAGTGAGTATACCCAACACATGAAGCAATGCATTACAATATGTTTAAATAGAAACATGTTTACTTAGCTATACTGCCTGCTACACTAATGTTTAGTTTTGTCAAAGCTTAAGATTAACTGTTAACAGTTTACTAAAGTTTGTCACAAACCTCCACTCTAATTACTGAGTTTCCTATTGCTGCTGCTAAAACAGCAAGGTTTTCATTTATCACAGTATGAAAAGAATATTTCTTTTTTATTATTA
>NC_134825.1:186527707-186585621 GCF_004210375.1 Tachypleus tridentatus | reverse complement strand
AATGTAATGCTTTACTCACAAACCAGTAGTCCTACCAAGCGGTGTCTGAACTAATGTAATGCTATACTCACAAACCAGTAGTCTACCAACCAGTGTCTGAACTAATGTAATGCTATACTCACAAACCAGTAGTCCTACCAAGCAATGTCTGAACATAATGTAATGCTATACTCACAAACCAGTAGTCCCTACCAAGCAGAACTAAGGTCTGAACTAATGTAATACTATACTCACAAACCAGTAGTCCTACAAAACACCAACCAGTGTCTGAACTAATGTAATGCTATACTCACAAACCAGTAGTCCACTACCAGCCAGTGTCTGAACTAATGTAATGCTATACTCACAAACCAGTGGTCCTGCCAACCAGTGTCTGAACTAATGTAATGCTATACTCAGAAACCAGTGGTCCTACCAAGCAGTGTCTGAACAATGTATACTCTCACAAGTCCTACCAGTAGTCCAATGTGTACCTCAAGCAGTGTCTGAACTAATGTGATGTTCAGCCAGTACTCACAAACCAGTGTATGTCCTACACAGTAGTCCTACCATGTGTCTGAACTAATGTAATGTTATACTCACAAACCAGTAGTCCTACCAACCAGTGTCTGAACTAATGTTAATGTTATACTCACAAACCAGTAGTCCTACCAAGCGGTGTCTGAACTAATGTAATGTTATACTCACAAACCTGTACTCCTACCAAGCAGTGTCTGAACTAATGTATTATTTATACTACAAATATGTACTCCTACCAAGCAGTGTCTGAACTAATGTAATGTTATACTCACAAACCAGTAGTCCTACCAACCAGTGTCTGAACTAATGTAATGTTATACTCACAAACCAGTAGTCCACCAAGCAGTGTCTGAACTAATATAATGTTATACTCACAAACCAGTAGTCCTACCAAGCAGTGTCTGAACTAATGTAATGTTATACTCACAAACCAGTAGTCCACCAACCAGTGTCTGAACTAATGTAATGTTATACTCACAAACCAGTAGTCCTACCAAGCAGTGTCTGAACTAATGTAATGTTATACTCACAAACCAGTAGTCCTACCAAGCAGTGTCTGAACTAATGTAATGTTATACTCACAAACCAGTAGTCCTACCAACCAGTGTCTGAACTAATGTAATGTTATACTCACAAACCAGTAGTCCTACCAACCACTGTCAGAACTAATGTAATGTTATACTAACAAACCAGTACTCCTACCAACCAGTGTCTGAACTAATGTAATGCTATACTCACAAACCAGTAGTCCTGACCAACCAATGTCTGAACTAATGTAATGTTATACTCACAAACCAGTAGTCCTACCAAGCAGTGTCTGAACTAATGTTCTACCAGTAGTCCTACCAAGCAGTGTCTGAACTAATGTAATGTTATGCTCACAAACCAGTAGTCCTACCAACCAGTGTTTGAACTAATGTAATGTTATACTCACAAACCAGTGGTCCTAGCAACCAGTGTCTGAACTAATGTAATGTTATGCTCACAAACCAGTGGTCCTACCAAGCAGTGTCTGAACTAATGTAATGTTATGCTCACAAACCAGTGGTCTATACCAAGCAGTGTCTGAACTAATGTAATGTTATACTCACAAACCAGTAGTCCTACCAACCAGTGTCTGAACTAATGTAATGTTATACTCACAAACCAGTAGTCCTACCAACCAGTGTCTGAACTAATGTAATGTTATACTCACAAACCAGTAGTCCTACCAACCAGTGTCTGAATTAATGTAATGTTATACTCACAAACCAGTAGTCCTACCAACCAGTGTCTGAACTGACGTAATATTATACTCACAAACCGAGAACCGAGGTACCACTGTATTGTGTTTCTGATTTTATGATAATATCCCTTAATGTTGTTCCATTATTAGCAGAACCACCAAACTCTTTCAAAGAAAGTTGTTAAAATCTGTCGGGTGTGAGCTAGAGGTAAAAGAATCTCTAATAAGTTAACTTTCTTTTTTCGCATGAAGTCAGTTTACTGAAAGAACGACTAATGTAGATAATAGTGAGAAATCACTATTTCCTTATTGGAAATATTGACGACATACGATTGGATTAGAAGATAGTGTAGACTAGGTTGAAGATGCAAGTGTTTAATTTATCAGAAGGTTTTGTTCTGTTCGTGGTTATTCAATGTTTTACTGGCGAATTTTAAAACAGCAGTGTTTTGTGTAAAGAAAAGCAAAACCGTGAAGGATAATCTGGACGAAATATTAAGAAAAAATAATTCTACGTAAGTTATGAATGTTAAGTAAAAGTGAAATTAACAGCACTTAATCGTCTTCAGAGTTTCACTTTTCATCAAAGCAGATGAGAGAGAGATGTTAAAAGAACTCTCAAGTTTCAAAATGTTTTTACCAAATTAATAAGTTGTAAAGAATGCTGTCACTTATACAAACACCTAAGCTTGAACATCACTTTTAAATCCCTCAAATCCTGGGTTTAATCCACGAGCCAGTGTTGCTAGAAAGTTCACTTGTTAATTTGTATGCTTTCTTTCAAATGTTTTATATGTTTTCTTGTCAATAAACCGACGCTTATTTCCAAGGAAATCAGCTTTCAGGTTTCTTCCCTATCAATATCCAGTTGCTGATAAGGCTTAGTTGTGACTACTTATAAAAGGACAAAACCAAAACTTCCGAATATAAATTAGGTTATCCAGGCTTCGTTATGTATTTTAACCATATGTAATAAGTGGTTTATTTTCTATTGATTGATTTTAACATCTGATCGATGAACCTTTTGTTGGTGAACAATCTAATATCTGAGTTAGGTTTAAGCCTATCCAGTCCTCGTAATCAGTACAGATTAGTCAATTAGTTGCTAACACTGAATGTTACTTTTCTACTTATAAACATTTTATTATTACAGGCTACAAAATTACTACCAATTGCTGCGGTTTTGATTAGTTGTCGTAATTTCAATTAGCTACCATAATTTCTATTAGTTACCATACCTCTCACTGCTTATCATATTTTCACCTATTTTTGCTTCATCTAATTACTATAGCTTCGACTCGTTCCCATAATTTCAAATAGTTACCATAGTTTCAACTAATTACCATAATTCCAACTACTTACCAAATTTCAAACAGTTACCGTAGTTTCAAATACTTGCCATAGTTTCAACTATTAACAACAATTGCCGTAGTTTTGAATATTTACCGTAGTTTTCACCAGTTATTATAGGTATGGCTGGTCTAGATTTACAGATCTACTGTCGACCATTTTGTCATTGTTACCTGTTTTAGCTATAATTAGTCTTACCTTTTATGAAGCTTGGATAATGTCATCAGATAAAGAACAAACTTACTAGCAAATCCACCAGGTGTAAATAAACTTCAACAGAGGAAGTGAAAGTTAATTCATTGTCATAAATCATACTTGATTAATATTTTAATTTTCATTCCTAGTTTATCAACGAATCGCGTTTCACGCTGTGGTCATTTCTGACGTTACAGTTGTGTGATACGTTGCTGAGGAAGTGATTTTACGCCACCAGTTCGGTTTTGGCGTGCACGTAGATTTTTTTCGTAACTTTTAACTTACCTTGTGATCTTTGAATTTCTTTGTGACGCAGTTGTTAACATGCCGAAGTTTCGGGGATATCTCCTGGAGCTCCCAAATATCCTGAAACACAAGAATTACTTTGATTTGGGTTGAACTTCCATTAGCTTATAGTAAATAATAAAATTATAGCAATGAATTATTTACTAAATATCTTACTGCTATGATTCTTTATAGAAACTACCAGTATAATAGTTTTCTGTAGAAAATCTAAAGTTCCCATAAGTTAAAAAGTTACCATAGTTTCAACTAACTACCATAATTCCAACTAGTTACTACTTTTAGGCTTCGTGAGTAAGCTATACAAACCTGCAAAGTACTTGAAGAAAAATTTGAATCTGCCCGATATGACCAGATGGTTAAGGCGCTCGACTCATAATCCGAAGGTCGCGGGTTCGAATCCCCCGTCACACCAAACATGCTCGCCCTTTCAGCCATGGGGGCGTTATAATGTGACGGTCAATCCAACTATTCGTTGGTAAAAGAGTATTCCGAGAGTTGGCGGTGGATGGTGATGACTAGTTGCCTTCCCTCTAGTCTTACATTACTAAATTAGGGACGGCTAGCACAGGTAATCCTCGTGTAGCTTTGTGCAAAATTCAAAAACAAACAAAATTTGAATCTCGGTATTTAAGAGGTCGGTATGAGTATCGAACACCAGTCTTCATCCAGTAGTTCAGAAGGTTAAATATTGTATTCAACATGTATTAAAAGGTCAGAACTGAGAGAAAGATCTTTGTAACATATTACTGTACTTGGCTACTTATCTGATAATTATGAGAGTTATACCGAATACAGTAAAAATGTACATATACGGTATTTCAGAACCTTGGATAGCGATAGAGAAATACCAGCTATTTGTAGTAATAAATGGCCTGGCACGAATCGGTGATTAGGGCGCTCTACTGGCAATCTACTTATTGAGGACTCGAATCCAGTCAACGACCATATTCGCCCTTTCAGCCCTGGGGGCAGCATAACGTGACAGTCAATCTCACGTTACGTTGGTATAAGGTAGCCCAAAAGTTAATGGTGGGTGGTGTTGATTAGGTGCCTTCACTCTAGTCTAGCACTTCTAAATTAGGGGCGTTTAGCGCAGACAGCCTTTGTGTAGGATAGGGCAAAATTCAACAAAACATCAAGTGATAATAAAGTCTGCCTGATGATATAGTTATGTAACATACGAAGTGAGACCCTAAATATAAAACCACCCTTTAGAAAAGGTATTGAGTACAAGTCTAAACCTGCTATTCTGACGGTAACTTAGCAACCTCTGAATTTTCTATATTACACAAACTTTTTTTTTGCTTTTTCTCTTGAGTAGAACAACGTTAAATAACAAAAAACATATTGAAAATCAAATAATTCGTAACCTACGTACCTTTAGAGATTCAAAGCACTCCAAGTACTGGAAAAAGATAAACAAAGAAATCAGTTTATTTATTATATCGTGATAATCAGTTTATAAAGATAATGTTAAATGCTTTAATTTCGTTACTTCTATTGGACAATCTAATCCCGAATGTATATTGAATAAAGTTTAACTAATAACAAACAGAAACAAGTGCTTATTTAACATCACATTTTGCATTAATACGTCGTTACCTCGGCAACAAAGAACTTTTCCACACAGTTTCTGTAGTCTCCCACGAAGTTATTGTTCTGTAAAGATATTAAAATATCTTAGTTTCAAAAACTAATAGAATAATTAGATAAATTTGAACAGATTTTAAAAAGACCTACACTTATACAGTTTCAAATAAGTTCAATAGATAACACCAAGAGTCACTTGTACTCTCAGTGTAACATATCAATGTTCACAGATGCAGAAACCGTGAACTAATATGACCACCTAAGTTCGATTCTCTATTAAGTTACCTATCGCTCCTAAATATTGTTGACGAGTCAGTAGCATTGAGCTATAGAGAATTCTATTAGCGCCACTATTAAAAATTCTCATCTGAGCACAATGACCAGTATTATATATATGTTTTTATTACATTTCATCTGAGGTACAGAAATATTAATGATTCTTTCTTCGACACGGTCCTCAGCATCAGGAAATATAAACATTTTGTTATCAGTTAAAGAAATGTTTTCATCAGTAATATCTGGCAGTGAAAAGTAACCATTAACTGTAACACTTATTAGTGAACACTATTAAATATCAGGACCATATAAATCCTAATAAAACATTTCTAAACTCTACAAAGTGTATAGAGTTGTGGAAGTTCAACCTAAGGACTATCAAACTTTCGTTTAATCAGTGTTTTCAATATTTCTACCTTCAAGAACGTTAAGTTTTGTTCATACAATAGATAAAACTACGTAGAGCTGACAGTGAGTAAACATTGAACATCCATTTTCCAAATCTATTATTGTGGATATTTGACTCTTATCTGACATTTATCGTCAATAAACGTAAACCTTTCGTTCTTGTTGCTTCCAGAAGGTTAAGACCAAAGATGGCTTTAAAGGCTTATAGCACGAAAAACCGGATTTTGAGACCCGTGATGGACACGGAACATATAGCTTGTTGTGTAGCTTTACGTTTAACAACCAACTAACGAAAACTTAAAAATTTATACCATCGTTTAATCATTGATACTAAAAGTTTTCGACTTAACCATTTCTCAATTTTTAAAGATAAGATGTAACTCTATTAGTTACCTCGATTGGACTGTCCAAGTCTAAAAGCAGGTGATACAAGCTGAGGAATTCTGTAAAAATAAAGATTTAATTAAATTCAGAGTAACAACCTCCATTAAGTAGAAAATATATATTAATAATGCAAGATTCTAGTGATGTATTATCTACGTTTATAAATTAGATCATAGAACGTCTCATTGTTCTTTATGGAGGTTTGTTATGTGGAAATACAATAAAGTTTAAATGATCTATCTGTTTTCAACAATACACGAACTAATAAAGTTTAAATGAACTATCTGTTTTCAACAATACACGAACTAATAAAGTTTAAATGATCTATCTGTTTTCAACAATACACGAACTAATAAAGTTTAAATAATCTATCTGTTTTCAACAATACACGAACTAATAAAGTTTAAATAATCTATCTGTTTTCAACAATACACGAACTAATAAAGTTTAAATGATCTATCTGTTTTCAACAATACACGAACTAATAAAGTTTAAATGAGCTATCTGTTTTCAACAATACACGAACTAATAAAGTTTAAATGAGCTATCTGTTTTCAACAATACACGAACTAATAAAGTTTAAATGAGCTATCTGTTTTCAACAATACACGAACTAATAAAGTTTAAATGAGCTATCTGTTTTCAACAATACACGAACTAATAAAGTTTAAATGAGCTATCTGTTTTCAACAATACACAAACTAATAAAGTTTAAATGAGCTATCTGTTTTCAACAATACACGAACTAATAAAGTTTAAATGAGCTATCTGTTTTCAACAATACACGAACCAATAAAGTTTAAATGATCTATCTGTTTTCAATAATACACGAAGTAATAAAGTTTAAATGAGCTATGTTTTCAACAATACACGAACTAATAAAGTTTAAATAAGCTATTTTTCAATAATACACGAACTAATAAAGAAATTAAATTCGACAATTTTATCAAGTCGCCTGCTCAAATTTGTTTGAACAATGATTTAATCAAAACTGTGTACCTATCACTATATTTCTTCCTTTTATTTTTATAATTATCTGTATAATTAAAATTCAGATTGAATTCTTAAACTGTCCAAACGTGGCTTATATTTTAAAACAGAACTGCCCTAGAAACCAACTGAGATTATTAACCGTAGTATTACTTAATAGCTCAGTTTTACCATTCTGTAGCCAAGAGTAAATAGCTTAACGTCCTATACTCTTAATCGGAGAGTGATTAACTTAATCTCAGTTAGTGGAACAAAGATTGAGTGACATAAGCTACATTACTCTGAAACAAAGAATGAGTAACTAGACCTAATATTCAGGTATCTATTGTTGGTTAATAGCAAGTATGAAGAATACACGTAGAGCTAAAGAGGAAACCTGAGAGTTATCCGTTTGATCAGACACGTTTTGACTGTTGCACAACATAATATAGAGAAGCTAGTTTTCAAAATATTACATTTCGCAGATGTTTATCTTTCTTGTTTTCTACAATATAATCCAAGCACCTAATTATTAATTATTATTCTAGTATATAAATTACTGTTTGGTGATAATTAGAGAACTTAAGATTAAGTGTTTTTTATGGACTCGCCTTTCCGTTTGCTGGGATTTCACAAAGCTCGTCTAAGGTAGGTGCGTCCTCTGGCGGGTGTGGCGTAATATACTTTTCTTCGTTCATACTTCGGTATTTTCTTCTAACCGTGTCGACGTTCTTGTGAAAAATATAATAATAAATAATACACCATCAATGTTAAGTTTATAATTAAAAAACATAAAAATAAACCATTTTTAGTACGATCTTGCTATTACAGTTAGCAGAGAGTTTATAACACTAAACATTGATTCTTATACCCTAAGGGGACAAAGCACAGATTATTACTCGTGTAGGCTTGCGCTTCAAAATAAAGAATAATTTTCTTGATGACGAGAAACCCACGTGAAATAAAACCTTAACCTGAAGATGACCTAGGAAGGTCGAAACGTTGTTCTCGCCTTATGAATAAAAGTGTTAATATCCATACCAGCCGTTCTAAGATACAAAGAATCATTTTGATTTGTGTTCAGATAGAGGTTTACAAACGTAGCCAGAACAATTAGGCCAGAAGAAACAGCTTATTTTCTATATCTTCATAAAAAAATTGTCCACTAACCTGACTGAATAACATAACAAGAGCAAACAAGTGGTAAAACTGAAAATTAGCCATTGAGATTTTTATTGGATATATCGACCACTAATCCGTGTTTGAGGGTCTCTGATATATCAAACTGTAAGTCGCTATTGTAGGCCTTTTTAATATCCTTTTATATACGAGGGATTAGTCGATGGGTCGACATGTAATGTTCCACGAATATACTTACATGTTTGTGGTATTAAGCAATAACTCGTAGTTATAATTGTAGTTTCTCAACTATTTAAAAACGAACATATATTCGGACATCCCCAGGAATATTATAGTTAGTTCTTTATTTCAACCGAAAATGTACCTTCCCCCCCACCACCCAAACACTGAATGATTTCACATAAAATCGTGGAAACTGTCTGTATTTATACAAATTTCATTGAAATTTATGCAGAATTTAAAGTTGTTAACTTTCCACATACTGGGTACGTACATGACACATCACTGTAAAGGTAAAACTGTTTAAACAAAACATGATAGCTTTGGTTGGTCGATATACGGTTTGCACGAGATGATTAATATTTAATTTTTTTACACGACCTTCAAATTGTCTCTTTAAGGAAATAATGTCTCATGTTTTTTTTTCAAAGATGGGTTTACGTGAAATCACTTACACGTAACATTACGAAGCCCGATAACTACAGGGAATAGGTTTAGCACATGTATGTAAGCTGTTTAAATAATGATAATGAACAAACAAGTGTGAGGTGACAAACTGTGGACGAATCCGTTCCAGCAAGTCCAAAAGAGGGAAATTCAACAACTGAAGTCCGCAAATATTGACAAAAGGCAGGGAACTCCCGGATATTTAACTAGTCCTAACTTCAACACTGCCAGATGCCACCTGTGGAAACAAAAATTTTGCCTCTCTTTCTACTCCAGTATTTCTGCTAGTAAAATCACATAACAGAAAAGGTGAGTTCAATTCTATTTTAATTCTGGGTTCATCTCTTGAATGTTCGTTCTTTTAATGGTTCATCTGTTGTCTGGTAAAATTCGGAATTCGATGCCTTTTAATATATCTTACAAGATAAGTTTGAAGTTGCAGTTTAACAAAGTTAGTCTTAGTCTCTCAACCAAAATATTGTTAATACCACGAAAATGAAAAAAAACTTAACGTTGCCTATATTACCCAAATATAAATACAAAGAGAGCTTATGGGTTTCTCTTAAATCTGGAAAGAAACTTGTACGTCAAACTGTATGTATGTATATTAATACATATGATTTTCACATAGAAATATGGGTAATAAATCGGTACCATCACGTATCAAATAAGCGTTAATTTATATCGCAAGACAGCTGGTATGTGTATTAAAACTTTTATTAAAATAAAATAGAACAACGTTTCAACTTTCTTAGGCCATCTTCAGATTCACAGGCCTTCTGTTATTTTGGCTATTACAAGACTAGCACATATTTGTATGAACTGAAGGTGACAGAACTGTATTTATTATGGCTCTCCAACTTTATTACCTACAAAACTTTGAGAAAGGGGTTTTTACATGTCGCAGTTTAGAGTTAGGATCAGGCAAGATGGAGGCACAGCTGCACTTTGTTAATAGCAGTTGTTCTTCGTCTAGCCAACTCCTGGTTCTCACCTCCAGCGATAGAAAGATATGTAGATGGATCAATTGAACGTGGAATCAAAGAGAAATGGTTTTGTCTCAATTTTCTCATTCGATAAAGTTAAATGTTTGTTTTTTAATATCATGGTGAATAGGGTATTTACTAACGTAATCGACAAACGCTGTTGAAGTAAATGTTTTAAGTTTCTGAAAGTTCTTAAAATTAGTTAAGCTTCTGTTTTTCTAAAAATAAGAACTATAACAAAATAGCGTTTGCTTTCTTTACTAATAAGGAGGCTCTCCAGTGTGAAAGAAAAAGAAACGGAAAACAAAACGCGTACAGTTAATACAAAGTTTTGATTTTCGGAGTCTCTAGCACTGGAAGCTAATTAAAGGGCATCCTCAAGAAACCATTAACTATAAATATTTGTGAACAAAATAACCTTTAACTACTGTGTTCAGTATGTTGTTTTAAAAATACTCTGAACATGCAAATAATCAAATCACGTGACAACCACAGCCGGTATAATTTCGTGATTGGAACTGTACGCATCACAAGTACAATTTGACATTATTTGGCGATTAGTAGGTATTGTGATGACAACGAAAATTAAAAGGTACGTAACAACCATTTCTAATGTAGAATGCTCATGTAATTAGATCACTATGTATTCAGATCAGGAATTTAGAATCTCATGGACTGGGAAGGTCCTTACACTTAAAGGTATTGGAAAAGAAAGTAATATGGATTAACTTTGGGTACAAGGATAATCCAGAAAGAGACCAACAACAAGTCGTACCTCAATCGGGTTAAGCAAATTGTGACGTATTGCAACAGGTGAAAACAATGGTAAGTAGAAATAAAAAAAGCCTTCTCATGCACACAGCATAATTCAGAATGATATCCGTCAGGAGAAATTTCTACAAGGTATAATTTTACCAAATTAAGGCTTCCAATCATACTTCGTGCTCAACTACTGTATGTATATATCAAATGAAGATTGATAGGGTATCTATACTTTACTATACATCTGTCAAGTTTCCTCATGTAGCATCTTTGGGTTTCTTTGGACATTGTCTGCCTCACGACAGTCTTTTGCAACGGAAATTACACTGCGGGATTGTTGGGAAGATGCACAGTTGTCAAGTAGAAGATGACCAGACGTAGCGACGTAGACTGTAAGGAGGTGGTAAGACTCCAAAATGTTTGTAATATAACGCACTCTGTACTCGCAGATATTAGTGACTTATCTCTCAGTACAGTTAAAAACATCAATTATTTTCTGTTAGATCTACTTCCACTTAGGGATATTGACGGCCTAGACTTTAATAGAGGATGTGATTATTATTTGATATCATCGCATATAACACACTATATTCAATTCCATGTCCCACAACACACGTGAAGTTATACTCGTTCACCAGATGGCGTAGATATTTAGAATAGCATGTTAACAATTAACCAATAAGGCTATCCTACACACCAGCAGGATATAGATCAACATTACAAGTAAGTTAGCAGCTGAAGTGAACTGCCAGTTATTCCTGCACCTTTTGACTACAGATATTTTCCTAAGAACAGGACACAAGTAAAGCAGGTGGCCACAAGCTTATTATAATTCTAATTGAACAATATGTTTATCAATGCAATGATAATTAGCAACACGAATGTCATATTTTGTCGCATGTTTCATGGAACGTTTTCAATAAAATTTTCATAAGCGAATCAGAAACATGTTCCTGTTTTGTTTATAGGAGTTTAGACAACCGATAAGATGAGAAGTGAATCTTTGTGAACAAACAACTCGTATCGTGACTGACGACACAAATCAATGAGCTCTCTTAACACTCCTATTCAAAACAAGTAATTATGTTGATGCATACAGTAGGACTAAATTTAGGCTTGTTGTTTAGGTGTCCAAGAAGAATGGCTTATTAATTCGATGCTTTGGTTTGTTTTGAATTTCGCAAAGCTACACGAGGGCTACATGTACTAGCCGTCCCTAATTTTGCAGTGTAAGACTAGAGGGAAGGCCACTAGTCATCACCATCCACCGCCAACTCTTGGACTATTCTTTTACCAAAGAATAGTGGGATTGACCGTGACATTATAACGCCCCATCGTTGAAAGGGCGAGCATGTTTGGTGTGATGGGGATTTGAACCTGAGACCCTCGGATTACGAGTTGAGTGCCTTAGCCACCTGGTTATGCCGGGCCAGGGACAAGGAACAAGATCAACAACCTATAGAAACATTCACGTATCGAACAATTTATATCTGGTCGTTTTTAAAGTGACACTTCCATAATCATTTTTAGCTGAAAAAGTACTATTTAACCATTACTGAAGGAAAATTGGTAAACAAGTTAGATGGAGCATCAGAATATACAATTGAGTTGAAAAATAGTCATTACCTTAAACTTAGAGCTACAAGAACGTGTATTATAGATTGGGAACAAATATCTAATTATTAGTGTGAAACTAGAAACGGGAATGGTGAAACTTTAACTGGTGTGAAATTATAAATTGGACTAGTGCAACTTTAACTGGTGTGAGATTAGAATCTTATTTGAGCTAGAAAGTGGAGTATCATCCATCATGTTTTGAAGAATAAATATACCAAACTCCATGTTCTAAACATCACATTTTTCGAAACAGATGTTACTTACAAATGTTAATAAGTCGTTGACCCTGATTTTTTTTTTTCCAGATATGCGAACATAGTTAGCTATCCATAATTTTGACATGACTGACTCCAGGAAAGACAGCTAGTTAACAGCACACGCACCTTCACTCGTGTCTCCTCAAACAGTTGTCATCACGCTCTTAACGTGCGGTTATTATTATTTCGTGACAACAAGATGCGAATGACAGACACACAGATCCATAGTCTGGTATGATAGCATCTTGGTTTGTTTTTTGTCAGAATAAATATTAGTAGGTGAGGTTAAACATAAAAATCAGGGAGTACAAAAAAACTACATGATTTAATGATTTGCTAGAATTAGATGATAACAACAACAAAGTTAGAAGTACGTATTAAAGGTAACGGATACTTAGGCTTACTTAACTGCTGAAAGGTGGAGTACATCTGGGCTGTCTGCACTAGTGGACCAGATGATTAGTTTGTGTGTCTGTATCTTCTATTTCATGCATTGATGCACAAGTTCAACACAGGATAATGGTTACTATGTGAGTGTAACATGAAAGTATCACAATGTTTTGATTATCCTGTAAAACCCTCACGGAATTTTCAGTTTATTGTGAAAAAAAATCCTATTGTCAAGCAGAAATGGATGGACATGAGGCCTTTGGTAAGCAACATCAACAAAGATGGCAAATTCATTAGAATTAATTTAGTGTGTTTTACTGAACCCTAATGATGGGAAAACCTTTATATAGCGACTTATTGTTTGATGTTTGTAACTAAATACATTATTTACTAATTTCCTTCTCTATATTTCCATTAAATATATCATTTATCTTCCAATATAGCCCCTAAACGCAATTAAGTAAGTGGCTTTGCTACAACTAAATAATAAAGAAACACATTTGATTGATTTTCTATACTGTGGCAAAAAGGGCACATGTACCTTTTATATGGTGTATTACCATCTAATCTACCATACCTTATATGGCAATACCTACACATTCTTCAATTACTATGAAAGAAGGGAAACTGATATTATACAGTGTTTGATTTTGAATTGTGTTCAAAGCTACATGAGGACTATCTGCACTAGCCATCTCTAATTTAGCTATGTGGCAATAGATAGAGCCACAATAATTACACAAGTTTTGTTTTATTGTTTGAAGTAACATATCTACTTATGTATGTATGGAAAAATATAATTTAATGATTAATTATTTAAAACAAAATACAGACATTTAAGTATAAGCTGTGAATTCTGAAAATCTGTGGTTTGCATAAATAATGCATTCATTTTTTAAATTTTTCATTATCTAAGTTAAAGTTCACATTAAAAACAAAACAATATTTATAACAGAAAAGTTCCATTCAATAAACAGTTAATTTTCACCATTATAGGAAATCTAATTAAAAAACCCATTAACAGTTTGTATTATTAGCAATCAAAAGCAGAACTTTATCACTATCACAGTAACCCAAAACAGGACTGACAAAATAGCCAAACCTTTAACACTAAACCAATGCTCAGTAATGATATATAATTACATTTCTCTTATAAATTTTATTTCACAGCTTTAAATGTTCAAATATACATATTAAATTTTTACAATTATTTTGTCTTTTTTGTCAAATTTTTGCTAAAAGTGCTTTTTGCTGACAGCTGGTTATCTGATATTTTCACAGACTGGTGTAAGGCTTCCCATAACTTCTTTGCCAAGTTTGAATTCTCTAGTACTTCATTTAGTTCCTCTTTTGACTTGGTAATCAAGTCGGCCAGGCTAGTCGCGTTCTTCATCATGGGTCGAACGTTCCTGAAACTGATTCCAGGTAGATGGGACAAAAAATCCTGCAACCAATGAGTGCAACAGTGAAACTAAACAGTTACAACAGTGATTACCTGTCACTAATTTGTTCAAAATTTAACAGGATGGTAGTGAATCTGAGTGATCAAATTCATTATTTCCTTCTAACAATCAAGCAGATCATTATGACAAAACTAATTTGCTCAAGGTTTACCACCCTCCAAAAATAAGTTTATATGACAAGTGCCAACTTAAAGTTTACAAATATTTATTTAATAGCTTTAAATGTCAATGACTGAGGCTATTTGAACAGCTGATAAACTGATAAATTTAGGCCTGGTTTTTGATTTGGTAATTTTCAATACAGCTAAGCCAGATCTTCAGTAAGCAAGACTCCAGTTACACCTAACTTTCTAGCAAGATTCTATAATAATTTCATATTTATATGATCAGTGTCACATTTTTTCCTTGGCTGGGTAGTCTCTAATCAAATTTCATATTTTCTTGAAGAACACAGTTAAAATTTCCATTGTAATAAAATCAGTTTTTTTTTTACAAAGAAACATCAACTGGATTTTTCAATAAAAGATGACTTGAAAGTGAAATTACCATGAGTTTTAACCTATAAAAGAAACTAGATAAAGAACTGGAATGATACAGGTTTTACCTGTGGAGCAACTGCATATTTGTTGGATAATTCTTCTTCTGTTTCTTGAGAAGTTATTTTAACAGCGTGACCAGCATCAGGTTGATCTTTTCCTAGCTGCTCATGTAACAAACAATAACACAAGGAAACTACTTGAAATTGTTTTTGTTGGGTGATGTACAAGTTAATTGAATGTATCTTAGAGTTAAAAATGATAAAATATTTTTTGAAATACTATAATGTTAAATCGGTTATCTAGAATATTTGATATAATTTAATATGTAAAACAGTAGAAAGTTAAGAGAATAATTAAAGTTAATTAATCACATGTATATCTACTATAAATCCTAAAAAAACAATGTTACTTAAATAACTTCACTACAACATGTGATACTAATTCTGGCAAAATAAATGATTCTCAACTGCATATTAAAAACTAATTATGCTGTCTAGAATGGAAGAATGTAGAAGTAATTAGGTTACTTAATTATTTCTTTTTTCAGTTTAAAAAAAATAATGAAAACAGACTGTTAGTTGGTTTCCTTCTCCACAATGTAACTAACTTGTTGGTGTTAAGCCTTCTGGATTTATGAAGTCAAATAAAGTTTATTGAAACTTTATCAGAAATTGTATAAAAAGAAACTAAAGTTTAGAAAGTTACCAGTGTAGCTAAAACAAATGTTTCAAGTATTAAATCAGATAGATCGTTTAAATAAACAACTAAACTACAAATGTTTAATTATAGATAAAAACAACAAATATTCTTTTATACTAAAATATTCATGTAAAGATTAACACCCATTTTCACCATAATTCTTAAAATACAAGTTAAACCCATTATATCAACTCACTTCTAATGACTTACCTTTAATAACTCAAACATCTCGGAGCTCACATGCGGAGAAGGAGACCACAAGAGTCGCAATCGTGGGAAGTGAATTGTCAACAGGATCAACTTGGAAATGACATTCATGGTAGAAACTCCCGTAGACAAGCAGTACTTTCCCTGTTTGAAATAAAAATTAAAAACAGGGAGACGAACAATATAAACTACTTTCTACTACCTCTGTGTTTCTTGTAAGCACATAAGATATTAAATTCTTCCTTCAAGCTACAAAAGAATAACCTAGATTTTTTACTTAAAAAAACTCCTTTGAGTTTCTAACAAAAATAAGCACACCTTACATTTCATAACTGAAGAGGTTAATACATCGATTATATACGGACACTTGAAGAACATTACAAAAGTAATAATAATAAGTGCATTATGCATTTGAAACAAATCAAAACTAATAATAAACAAGTTTAATTCTTCAACTAACAAATCCACTGAGAAATATTTGAAGGTATAAGATCTTGTCATAACCTCACATTAAAAAGTTTGTGCAAACAATTGTATCTGTACATGTGAACAAGCTTCCCTGATATCACTATATTTATCATTGATCTGTAAAAACAAGAAGGATACTGCATTACATGCAGATACTGGTATATTAAACAAAACATTCACATCTGACAGCAACAAACATACAGATATTAGTTAAAACCATTTCTTAGAAACAAATATGTACCCGCAGGGAAAATCCTTTGTTTTGGTCGAACTCAATCAGAAGAATTGGTTGTCTGTAGTAACGATTCATAGCCTGGACTTGAGCATAGAGTCGACCACTATTCAAAGAACCAATAAGGTCATTCAGGCTTTTCCTTTCCACACAAGTCTTTGGAGTCAATATATAATCCCCAACCTTCAAAACAACAAAAGAAGGAACAAACTAGTCGGTATATATATAGTCTCTACCAATGAGAAAACAAAGGTAACATTATATAATTTCTGACAAATGTTTAGTTTTTTTAACAAAGCCACATTGGACTGTCTGCTGTGTTTATTATGAGGAATCAAACCCCAGAATTGTTTTGTGTTGTAAGTCAGAAACTTACCACTGACCCACTTGGAGACAAGACACATGATAAAACGAAGCAGAAAGTATATAGTGTTAAAAAGAAATATCACATCCAAGTCTTCTTAAAACTAACTGCATTACTTACTAGAAATATGACATCCATGTCTTCTTAAAACTAACTGCATTATTTACAGCTTCTAATTCATCATTAAAATATACTGAGTTTCAGAACAAAGAAATATTTTACAAAATAAATATGGTTTTCATAAAAATTTTAGAAGACTAAAATATAGTTTCTATGAGTTTCCGATAAACTAATGAAGTGAAACTTGAGAAGTGACCATTTAATTGACTAAGTCATTGGCTTAAAAGGTAGTGACATTGTTTTCAATCTTAGTTTTATTTCCTCTAGGACCTTGTTCCTTGTTACAAGTACACACATTGTGTTTAAACATAATCTGTGAAACAACAAGTATGAAAACAAACTATTAAAGTCTAACATTATACAACATTTGTCTGCTAGAATACATTAGGTAAAAGCTGTTATATAATAAAGAAATATAAAATAACAACATACCTCCAAGGTAATAGGCTCAATATCTATACCTCTTCTGTGAATGAGAGATGGTAGGTCACTACGGAACTCTCGAAGATCCACTATGACCTAAACCAGGTTGTTGCAAAGCAGTAAATAGGATACCTTAGAAGCCAGTTGATCAGCCAAAACTTATAAGTTGTTACCTAAGTCTTCAAACATTTCATTATACAGGGTGTTCGGAAAGTCACTATGCAGTTTTGTAATCATATTTTATTCAGTCTATTTTAAGCCAGCAACTGATAGTGGTATTTAGAAACAAAATAAGAAGGATCCAGGCCTGTAATAATGCCAACAGGGGTCACTTTCAACATTGTTTATAATTGTCATTCATATTTACCTCCTGTATTCTATATTGAAACATATCTGTTAATAAATATATAAGTGCACAGTGGCTTTCCGAACACCCTGTACTACAGGAACGTATATTTCCTAGATATTTTCAAATTATATAGCAATATAATAGTCAACCTATCACAAATTAGGCCTAGGTCTTTCTATGAGTTTTATATACTGATTATATGCAGAAGGAGAAATACATTCTTACAACAGCATGAGTAATATAATAATATAATTAATATTCTTAAATAAACTGTGAAGATGTATAGAAAAGATAGTTAATCCTAACAACAACATATAACATACAAGACTAAACCAATGATGTTTACAACAAACGTCAAAAACATGTTCAAATAATGTGTTACACTACAGCTTGTAATGACACTTGAAAAAGTGTTATGTTACAGATTGTAATTAAAGTGTAATGCTAAAACTGTAATGGTACTTAATAAACAGGTTATACAATTACTATCATTAAAATAATAATTAGAAAATATAGTCACGAATCATGATAATAATAACAATTGAAGAAAGTATTACCGTAAATATCATAATTATAATTAAAGAACATGTTACAGTAGACATAACAATAACCATAGAAAGTATTACAGTAAATATCATAATTATAATTAAAGAACGTGTTATAGAAGACACAACAATAACCATAGAAAGTATTACAGTAAATATCATAATTATAATTAAAGAACGTGTTATAGAAGACACAACAATAACCATAGAAAGTATTACAGTAAATATCATAATTATAATTAAAGAACTTACTATGGTACACATAACAATAACCATATAAAGTATTACAGTAAATATCATAATTATAATTAAAGAACGTCTTATAGAAGACACAACAATAACCATAGAAAGTATTACAGTAAATATCATAATTATAATTAAAGAACTTGCTATGGTACACATAACAATAACCATAGAAAGTATTACAGTAAATATCATAATTATAATTAAAAAACATGTTACAGTAGACATAACAATAACCATAGAGAGTATTACAGTAAATATCATAATTATAATTAAAGAACATGTTATAGTAGACATAACAATAACCATAGAAAGTATTACAGTAAATATCATAATTATAATTAAAGAACGTGTTATAGTAGACATAACAATAACCATAGAAAGTATTACAGTAAATATCATAATTATAATTAAAGAACTTGCTATGGTACACATAACAATAACCATAGAAAGTATTACAGTAAATATCATAATTATAATTAAAGAACGTGTTGTAGAAGACACAACAATGACCATAGAAAGTATTACAGTAAATATCATAATTATAATTAAAAAACATGTTACAGTAGACATAACAATAACCATAGAAAGTATTACAGTAAATATCATAATTATAATTAAAGAATGTGTTATAGAAGACACAACAATAACCATAGAAAGTATTACAGTAAATATCATAATTATAATTAAAGAACATGTTACAGTAGACATAACAATAACCATAGAAAGTATTACAGTAAATATCATAATTATAATTAAAGAACTTGCTATGGTGCACATAACAATAACCATAGAAAGTATTACAGTAAATATCATAATTATAATTAAAAAACATGTTACAGTAAACATAACAATAACCATAGAAAGTATTACAGTAAATATCATAATTATAATTAAAAACATGTTACAGTAGACATAACAATAACCATAGAAAGTATTACAGTAAATATCATAACTATAATTAAAAAACATGTTACAGTAGACATAACAATAACCATAGAAAGTATTACAGTAAATATCATAATTATAATTAAAGAACATGTTATAGTAGACATAACAATAACCATAGAAAGTGTTACAGTAAATATCATAATTATAATTAAAGAACGTGTTATAGTAGACATAACAATAACCATAGAAAGTATTACAGTAAATATCATAATTATAATTAAAGAACTTGCTATGGTACACATAACAATAACCATAGAAAGTATTACAGTAAATATCATAATTATAGTTAAAAAACATGTTACAGTAGACATAACAATAACCATAGAAAGTATTACAGTAAATATCATAATTATAATTAAAGAACATGTTATAGTAGACACAACAATAACCATAGAAAGTATTACAGTAAATATCATAATTATAATTAAAGAACTTGCTATGGTACACATAACAATAACCATAGAAAGTATTACAGTAAATATCATAATTATAATTAAAAAACATGTTACAGTAGACATAACAATAACCATAGAAAGTATTACAGTAAATATCATAATTATAATTAAAGAACGTGTTATAGAAGACACAACAATAACCATAGAAAGTATTACAGTAAATATCATAATTATAATTAAAAAACATGTTATAGAAGACACAAGAATAACCATAGAAAGTATTACAGTAAATATCATAATTATAATTAAAGAACGTGTTACAGTAGACATAACAATAACCATAGAAAGTATTACAGTAAATATCATAATTATAATTAAAGAACTTGCTATGGTACACATAACAATAACCATAGAAAGTATTACAGTAAATATCATAATTATAATTAAAGAACTTGCTATGGTACACACAACAATAACCATAGAAAGTATTACAGTAAATATCATAATTATAATTAAAAAACATGTTATAGAAGACACAAGAATAACCATAGAAAGTATTACAGTAAATATCATAATTATAATTAAAGAACGTGTTACAGTAGACATAACAATAACCATAGAAAGTATTACAGTAAATATCATAATTATAATTAAAGAACTTGCTATGGTACACATAACAAAAACCATAGAAAGTATTACAGTAAATATCATAATTATAATTAAAAAACATGTTACAGTAGACATAACAATAACCATAGAAAGTATTACAGTAAATATCATAATTATAATTAAAGAACGTGTTATAGTAGACATAACAATAACCATAGAAAGTATTACAGTAAATATCATAATTATAATTAAAGAACATGTTACAGTAGACATAACAATAACCATAGAAAGTATTACAGTAAATATCATAATTATAATTAAAGAGCGTGTTATAGAGACACAACAATAACCATAGAAAGTATTACAGTAAATATCATAATTATAATTAAAGAACTTGCTATGGTACACATAACAATAACCATAGAAAGTATTACAGTAAATATCATAATTATAATTAAAGAACGTGTTATAGAAGACACAACAATAACCATAGAAAGTATTACAGTAAATATCATAATTATAATTAAAGAACGTGTTATAGAAGACACAACAATAACCATAGAAAGTATTACAGTAAATATCATAATTATAATTAAAGAACTTGCTATGGTACACATAACAATAACCACAGAAAGTATTACAGTAAATATCATAATTATAATTAAAGAACATGTTACAGTAGACATAACAATAACCATAGAAAGTATTACAGTAAATATCATAATTATAATTAAAGAACGTGTTATA
Source organism: Tachypleus tridentatus (assembly GCF_004210375.1). Classification (NCBI taxonomy): domain Eukaryota; kingdom Metazoa; phylum Arthropoda; class Merostomata; order Xiphosura; family Limulidae; genus Tachypleus; species Tachypleus tridentatus. Next base: position 186,564,227 of record NC_134825.1, on the reverse strand, counting down.
GAAGACACAACAATAACCATAGAAAGTATTACAGTAAATATCATAATTATAATTAAAAAACATGTTACAGTAGACATAACAATAACCATAGAAAGTATTACAGTAAATATCATAATTATAATTAAAGAACGTGTTATAGAAGACACAACAATAACCATAGAAAGTATTACAGTAAATATCATAATTATAATTAAAGAACGTGTTATAGTAGACATAACAATAACCATAGAAAGTATTACAGTAAATATCATAATTATAATTAAAGAACTTGCTATGGTACACATAACAATAACCATAGAAAGTATTACAGTAAATATCATAATTATAGTTAAAAAACATGTTACAGTAGACATAACAATAACCATAGAAAGTATTACAGTAAATATCATAATTATAATTAAAGAACATGTTATAGTAGACATAACAATAACCATAGAAAGTATTACAGTAAATATCATAATTATAATTAAAGAACGTGTTATAGAAGACACAACAATGACCATAGAAAGTATTACAGTAAATATCATAATTATAATTAAAAAACATGTTACAGTAGACATAACAATAACCATAGAAAGTATTACAGTAAATATCATAATTATAATTAAAGAACGTGTTACAGTAGACATAACAATAACCATAGAAAGTATTACAGTAAATATCATAATTATAATTAAAGAACATGTTATAGTAGACACAACAATAACCATAGAAAGTATTACAGTAAATATCATAATTATAATTAAAGAACTTGCTATGGTACACATAACAATAACCATAGAAAGTATTACAGTAAATATCATAATTATAATTAAAAAACATGTTACAGTAGACATAACAATAACCATAGAAAGTATTACAGTAAATATCATAATTATAATTAAAAGGCGTGTTATAGAAGACACAACAATAACCATAGAAAGTATTACAGTAAATATCATAATTATAATTAAAAACATGTTATAGAGACACAAGAATAACCATAGAAAGTATTACAGTAAATATCATAATTATAATTAAAGAACGTGTTACAGTAGACATAACAATAACCATAGAAAGTATTACAGTAAATATCATAATTATAATTAAAGAACTTGCTATGGTACACATAACAATAACCATAGAAAGTATTACAGTAAATATCATAATTATAATTAAAGAACTTGCTATGGTACACACAACAATAACCATAGAAAGTATTACAGTAAATATCATAATTATAATTAAAAAACATGTTATAGAAGACACAAGAATAACCATAGAAAGTATTACAGTAAATATCATAATTATAATTAAAGAACGTGTTACAGTAGACATAACAATAACCATAGAAAGTATTACAGTAAATATCATAATTATAATTAAAGAACGTGTTATAGAAGACACAACAATAACCATAGAAAGTATTACAGTAAATATCATAATTATAATTAAAGAACGTGTTATAGAAGACACAACAATAACCATAGAAAGTATTACAGTAAATATCATAATTATAATTAAAGAACTTGCTATGGTACACATAACAATAACCACAGAAAGTATTACAGTAAATATCATAATTATAATTAAAGAACATGTTACAGTAGACATAACAATAACCATAGAAAGTATTACAGTAAATATCATAATTATAATTAAAGAACGTGTTATAGAAGACACAACAATAACCATAGAAAGTATTACAGTAAATATCATAATTATAATTAAAGAACTTGCTATGGTACACATAACAATAACCATAGAAAGTATTACAGTAAATATCATAATTATAATTAAAGAACGTGTTATAGAAGACACAACAATAACCATAGAAAGTATTACAGTAAATATCATAATTATAATTAAAGAACGTGTTATAGAAGACACAACAATAACCATAGAAAGTATTACAGTAAATATCATAATTATAATTAAAGAACTTGCTATGGTACACATAACAATAACCACAGAAAGTATTACAGTAAATATCATAATTATAATTAAAGAACATGTTACAGTAGACATAACAATAACCATAGAAAGTATTACAGTAAATATCATAATTATAATTAAAGAACGTGTTATAGAAGACACAACAATAACCATAGAAAGTATTACAGTAAATATCATAATTATAATTAAAGAACGTGTTATAGTAGACATAACAATGACCATAGAAAGTATTACAGTAAATATCATAATTATAATTAAAAAACATGTTACAGTAGACATAACAATAACCATAGAAAGTATTACAGTAAATATCATAATTATAATTAAAGAACGTGTTATAGAAGACACAAAAATAACCATAGAAAGTATTACAGTAAATATCATAATTATACTTAAAGTACTTGCTATGGTACACATAACAATAACCATAGAAAGTATTACAGTAAATATCATAATTATAATTAAAAAACATGTTATAGAAGACACAAGAATAACCATAGAAAGTATTACAGTAAATATCATAATTATAATTAAAGAACATGTTACAGTAGACATAACAATAACCATAGAAAGTATTACAGTAAATATCATAATTATAATTAAAGAACTTGCTATGGTGCACATAACAATAACCACAGAAAGTATTACAGTAAATATCATAATTATAATTAAAAAACATGTTACAGTAAACATAACAATAACCATAGAAAGTATTACAGTAAATATCATAATTATAATTAAAAACATGTTACAGTAGACATAACAATAACCATAGAAAGTATTACAGTAAATATCATAATTATAATTAAAAAACATGTTACAGTAGACATAACAATAACCATAAAAAGTATTACAGTAAATATCATAATTATAATTAAAGAACATGTTATAGTAGACATAACAATATCCATAGAAAGTATTACAGTAAATATCATAATTATAATTAAAGAACATGTTACAGTAGACACAACAATAACCATAGAAAGTGTTACAGTAAATATCATAATTATAATTAAAGAACGTGTTATAGTAGACATAACTCACATACTTTACTACAATAGACATCTTAACAATACAATAAAAGATATGATATCTGAACTCTAACATACTTTACTACAATAGACATCTTAACAATACAATAAAAGGTATGATATCTGAACTCTCACATACTTTACTACAATAGACATCTTAACAATACAATAAAAGGTATGATATCTGAACTCTAACATACGTTACTACAATAGACATCTTAACAATACAATAAAGGTATGATATCTGAACTCTAACATACGTTACTACAATAGACATCTTAACAATACAATAAAGGTATGATATCTGAACTCTCACATACTTTACTACAATAGACATCTTAACAATACAATAAAAGGTATGATATCTGAACTCTAACATACTTTACTACAATAGACATCTTAACAATACAATAAAAGGTATGATATCTGAACTCTAACATACTTTACTACAATAGACATCTTAACAATACAATAAAAGGTATGATATCTGAACTCTCACATACTTTACTACAATAGACATCTTAACAATACAATAAAAGGTATGATATCTGAACTCTAACATACGTTACTACAATAGACATCTTAACAATACAATAAAAGGTATGATATCTGAACTCTAACATACGTTACTACAATAGACATCTTAACAATACAATAAAAGGTATGATATCTGAACTCTCACATACTTTACTACAATAGACATCTTAACAATACAATAAAAGGTATGATATCTGAACTCTAACATACTTTACTACAATAGACATCTTAACAATACAATAAAAGGTATGATATCTGAACTCTAACATACTTTACTACAATAGACATCTTAACAATACAATAAAAGGTATGATATCTGAACTCTCACATACTTTACTACAATAGACATCTTAACAATACAATAAAAGGTATGATATCTGAACTCTAACATACGTTACTACAATAGACATCTTAACAATACAATAAAAGGTATGATATCTGAACTCTAACATACGTTACTACAATAGACATCTTAACAATACAATAAAAGGTATGATATCTGAACTCTCACATACTTTACTACAATAGACATCTTAACAATACAATAAAAGGTATGATATCTGAACTCTAACATACTTTACTACAATAGACATCTTAACAATACAATAAAAGGTATGATATCTGAACTCTAACATACTTTACTACAATAGACATCTTAACAATACAATAAAAGGTATGATATCTGAACTCTCACATACTTTACTACAATAGACATCTTAACAATACAATAAAGGTATGATATCTGAACTGTCACATACTTTACTACAATAGACATCTTAACAATACAATAAAAGGTATGATATCTGAACTGTCACATACTTTACTACAATAGACATCTTAACAATACAATAAAAGGTATGATATCTGAACTCTCACATACTTTACTACAATAGACATCTTAACAATACAATAAAAGGTATGATATCTGAACTCGCATACTTTACTACAACAGACATCTTAACAATACAATAAAAGGTATGATATTTGAACTCTCACATACTTTACTACAATAGACATCTTAACAATACAATAAAAGGTATGATATCTGAACTCTAACATACTTTACTACAATAGACATCTTAACAATACAAGAAAAGGTATGATATCTGAACTCTCACATACTTTACTACAATAGACATCTTAACAATACAATAAAAGGTATGATATCTGAACTCTCACATACTTTACTACAACAGACATCTTAACAATACAATAAAAGGTATGATATTTGAACTCTCACATACTTTACTAGAATAGACATCTTAACAATACAATAAAAGGTATGATATTTGAACTCTCACATACTTTACTACAATAGACATCTTAACAATACAATAAAAGGTATGATATCTGAACTCTAACATACTTTACTACAATAGACATCTTAACAATACAATAAAAGGTATGATATCTGAGCTCTCACATACTTTACTACAACAGAGATCTTAACAATACAATAAAAGGTATGATATCTGAACTCTAACATAGTTTACTACAATAGACATCTTAACAATACAATAAAAGGTATGATATCTGAACTCTCACATACTTTACTACAATAGACATCTTAACAATACAATAAAAGTATGATATTTTAACTCTCACATACTTTACTACAATAGACATCTTAACAATACAATAAAAGGTATGATATCTGAACTCTAACATACTTTACTACAATAGACATCTTAACAATACAATAAAAGGTATGATATCTGAACTGTCACATACTTTACTACAACAGACATCTTAACAATACAATAAAAGGTATTATATCTGAACTCTAACATACTTTACTACAATAGACATCTTAACAATACAATAAAAGGTATGATATCTGAGCTCTAACATACTTTACTACAATAGACATCTTAACAATACAATAAAAGGTATGATATCTGAACTCTAACATAGTTTACTACAATAGACATCTTAACAATACAATAAAAGGTATGATATCTGAACTCTAACATACTTTACTACAATAGACATCTTAACAATACAACAAAAGGTATGATATCTGAACTCTCACATACTTTACTACAATAGACATCTTAACAATACAATAAAATGTATGATATCTGAACTCTCACATACTTTACTACAACAGACATCTTAACAATACAATAAAAGGTATGATATCTGAACTCTCACATACTTTATTACAACAGACATCTTAACAATACAATAAAACGTATGATATTTGAACTCTCACATACTTTACTACAATAGACATCTTAACAATACAATAAAAGGTATGATATTTGAACTCTCACATACTTTACTACAATAGACATCTTAACAATACAATAAAAGGTATGATATCTGAACTCTAACATACTTTACTACAATAGACATCTTAACAATACAATAAAAGGTATGATATCTGAACTGTCACATACTTTACTACAACAGACATCTTAACAATACAATAAAAGGTATGATATCTGAACTCTAACATACTTTACTACAATAGACATCTTAACAATACAATAAAAGGTATGATATTTGAACTCTCACATACTTTACTACAATAGACATCTTAACAATACAATAAAAGGTATGATATCTGAACTCTAACATACTTTACTACAATAGACATCTTAACAATACAATAAAAGGTATGATATTTGAACTCTCACATACTTTACTACAATAGACATCTTAACAATACAATAAAAGGTATGATATCTGAACTCTAACATACTTTACTACAATAGACATCTTAACAATACAATAAAAGGTATGATATCTGAACTCTCACATACTTTACTACAACAGACATCTTAACAATACAATAAAAGGTATGATATCTGTACTCTAACATACTTTACTACAATAGACATCTTAACAATACAATAAAAGGTATGATATCTGAACTCTAACATACTTTACTACAATAGACATCTTCACAATACAATAAAAGGTATGATATCTGAACTCTCACATACTTTACTACAATAGACATCTTAACAATACAATAAAAGGTATGATATCTGAACTGTCACATACTTTACTACAATAGACATCTTAACAATACAATAAAAGGTATGATATCTGAACTCTAACATACTTTACTACAATAGACATCTTAACAATACAATAAAAGGTATGATATCTGAACTGTCACATACTTTACTACAATAGACATCTTAACAATACAATAAAAGGTATTATATCTGAACTGTCACATACTTTACTACAATAGACATCTTATCAATACAATAAAAGGTATGATATCTGAACTCTAACATACTTTACTACAATAGACATCTTAACAATACAATAAAAGGTATGATATCTGAACTGTCACATACTTTACTACAATAGACATCTTAACAATACAATAAAAGGTATTATATCTGAACTGTCACATACTTTACTACAATAGACATCTTATCAATACAATAAAAGGTATGATATCTGAACTCTAACATACTTTACTACAATAGACATCTTAACAATACAATAAAAGGTATGATATCTGAACTGTCACATACTTTACTACAATAGACATCTTAACAATACAATAAAAGGTATTATATCTGAACTGTCACATACTTTACTACAATAGACATCTTAACAATACAATAAAAGGTATGATATCTGAACTCTAACATACTTTACTACAACAGACATCTTAACAATACAATAAAAGGTATGATATCTGAACTCTAACATACTTTACTACAATAGACATCTTAACAATACAATAAAAGGTATGATATCTGAACTCTAACATACTTTACTACAATAGACATCTTAACAATACAATAAAAGGTATGATATCTGAACTGTCACATACGTTACTACAATAGACATCTTAACAATACAATAAAAGGTATGATATCTGAACTCTAACATACTTTACTACAATAGACATCTTCACAATACAATAAAAGGTATGATATCTGAACTCTCACATACTTTACTACAATAGACATCTTAACAATACAATAAAAGGTATGATATCTGAACTCTAACATACTTTACTACAATAGACATCTTAACAATACAATAAAAGGTATGATATCTGAACTCTAACATACTTTACTACAATAGACATCTTAACAATACAATAAAAGGTATGATATCTGAACTGTCACATACTTTACTACAATAGACATCTTAACAATACAATAAAAGGTATGATATCTGAACTGTCACATACGTTACTACAATAGACATCTTAACAATACAATAAAAGGTATGATATCTGAACTGTCACATACTTTACTACAATAGACATCTTAACAATACAATAAAAGGTATGATATCTGAACTGTCACATACTTTACTACAATAGACATCTTAACAATACAATAAAAGGTATTATATCTGAACTGTCACATACTTTACTACAATAGACATCTTAACAATACAATAAAGGTATGATATCTGAACTCTAACATACTTTACTACAGTAGACATCTTAACAATACAATAAAAGGTATGATATCTGAACTGTCACATACTTTACTACAATAGACATCTTAACAATACAATAAAAGGTATGATATCTGAACTGTCACATACTTTACTACAATAGACATCTTAACAATACAATAAAAGGTATTATATCTGAACTGTCACATACTTTACTACAATAGACATCTTAACAATACAATAAAAGGTATGATATCTGAACTCTAACATACTTTACTACAGTAGACATCTTAACAATACAATAAAAGGTATGATATCTGAACTCTAACATACTTTACTACAATAGACATCTTAACAATACAATAAAAGGTATGATATCTGAACTCTAACATACTTTACTACAATAGACATCTTAACAATACAATAAAAGGTATGATATCTGAACTCTAACATACTTTACTACAATAGACATCTTAACAATACAATAAAAGGTATGATATCTGAACTCTCACATACTTTACTACAATAGACATCTTAACAATACAATAAAAGGTATTATATCTGAACTGTCACATACTTTACTACAATAGACATCTTAACAATACAATAAAAGGTATGATATCTGAACTCTAACATACTTTACTACAACAGACATCTTAACAATACAATAAAAGGTATGATATCTGAACTCTAACATACTTTACTACAATAGACATCTTAACAATACAATAAAAGGTATGATATCTGAACTCTCACATACTTTACTACAATAGACATCTTAACAATACAATAAAAGGTATGATATCTGAACTGTCACATACTTTACTACAATAGACATCTTAACAATACAATAAAAGGTATGATATCTGAACTCTAACATACTTTACTACAACAGACATCTTAACAATACAATAAAAGGTATTATATCTGAACTGTCACATACTTTACTACAATAGACATCTTAACAATACAATAAAAGGTATTATATCTGAACTGTCACATACTTTACTACAATAGACATCTTAACAATACAATAAAAGGTATGATATCTGAACTCTAACATACTTTACTACAACAGACATCTTAACAATACAATAAAAGGTATGATATCTGAACTCTAACATACTTTACTACAATAGACATCTTAACAATACAATAAAAGGTATGATATCTGAACTCTCACATACTTTACTACAATAGACATCTTAACAATACAATAAAAGGTATGATATCTGAACTGTCACATACTTTACTACAATAGACATCTTAACAATACAATAAAAGGTATGATATCTGAACTCTCACATACTTTACTACAATAGACATCTTAACAATACAATAAAAGGTATGATATCTGAACTGTCACATACTTTTTGTTGCACAGTAGACTGCACCGCTCCCCCAGCTTTTCTGGTGTTAACTGTCTGATTTGCTGGAGTTACATCTCGGATTAAGTCAGGATGATCAAAGGTCTTTCCATCTCGGTTTTCTGGTACAACCATACTCTAAAGTGACATGAGAAATTAAACTCAGAACAATGTGAAACATCACAAATCAACCTTTTGAAGCATTTCATACATAAATAAAGTAACAAATTCCAACTGCAAAAGTAAAATTATTACAATCTTTCTACTTGAGTTAAGTCTATTTGATTAATGTTCATACTGTAATAGTGGCAAACGTAATACAGTGCAAAAAAGGCAGTGAGTTACCTACAATGTAATAATACAAACAGTAAAAAATTAGTTTTAACTTGTATAACCTTAGATACTGCTGTACAGTTAATCTTGTAAGGGCACTAAATACCTGTAGGTACAAGAACACAAACACATCCAGATATACATGACAGAAATTGTGTATAAAATGGACAAGAATACCACATATTTAGTTTTGACCATAAACTCTACACATAGTTCAAGTTTCTTACTGCTCTTTCTTTGATTAGGTATTCAAAAGCTTCCTTTTCTTTCCTCAGAGTTGTGAGGTATCTCTGTTCTTCAGCAGAATCTTTATACATTAAAAAATATACATGCAGAGACAGTTGTGGTCTCGTGGCTTGAAACACCTACAAAAATTTAGGGTCAGTTTATATCTCGAGAAAGGTTATTTCACAAAAGATTATGTTGTAAGTGGGCAAATGAATAATGAAGAGAAAAATAAAACATTATTTGTAATGTAAGTGTTAGAGATTTTCTCTTTTATAGTTGCTTGAGATGATAAGAAATAATTACCCTGCTGATACACACAACCAGTTTCCAAGTAGTGAGTGAAAATAAGCAATGTTGTTAGTAGTGAGTATACCCAACACATGAAGCAATGCATTACAGTCGTTAGTAGTGAGTATACCCAACACATGAAGCAATGCATTACAGTCGTTAGTAGTAAGTATACCCAACACATGAAGCAATGCATTACAGTCGTTAGTAGTGAGTATACCCAACACATGAAGCAATGCATTACAGTCGTTAGTAGTGAGTATACCCAACACATGAAGCAATGCATTACAGTCGTTAGTAGTGAGTATACCCAACACATGAAGCAATGCATTACAGTCGTTAGTAGTGAGTATACCCAACACATGAAGCAATGCATTACAGTCGTTAGTAGTGAGTATACCCAACACATGAAGCAATGCATTACAGTCGTTAGTAGTGAGTATACCCAACACATGAAGCAATGCATTACAGTCGTTAGTAGTAAGTATACCCAACACATGAAGCAATGCATTACAGTCGTTAGTAGTGAGTATACCCAACACATGAAGCAATGCATTACAGTCGTTAGTAGTGAGTATACCCAACACATGAAGCAACGCATTACAGTCGTTAGTAGTGAGTATACCCAACACATGAAGCAATGCATTACAGTCGTTAGTAGTGAGTATACCTAACACATGAAGCAACGCATTACAGTTGTTAGTAGTGAGTATACCCAACACATGAATTACAATATGTTTAAATAGAAACATGTTTACTTAGCTATACTGCCTGCTACACTAATGTTTAGTTTTGTCAAAGCTTAAGATTAACTGTTAACAGTTTTAAAGGTTTGTCACAAACCTCATACAATTAAACTGAGTTTCCTATTTTGCTGCTGCTAAACTAACAACAATAGTTTTCATTTATCACAGTATGAAAAAGAATATTTCTTTTTTATTATTATTACTTGTAACCCTAAAGACACAATTATTCATTTATCAAGGTTATTTTCCTATCTTCTTATGCTTATAATGCTCAGTTCTATGTCTGGTTCATTTTCTGTGTTAAATGACAGGATCAGGTTGGAGCTCAGTATACAACCTGGAGAACAAAGTTTCCTCTTTTCTAGGCCAGTGTGTATGAAGAATCCTTACAAGATATGTGGTCATATGCAGCCATTATAATTGTTTATAATAATGTTAAGTTTTTATTATTTGTTCTTTTCTTTGTTAAACAGAGGGTTAATTATGTTAAAATGACTTTGGGCCTTCACTGTATCATTACAGTATACATTCATCTGTCCTCTATCTGACAACCAGACATCTTGATAATAGCTCTACAGCATAGTTTCCATTGAGAAAAAAAGTTCCATTTAAAGGCTGTTATGTCTAAAACTCACCACTCAGTAAACAGAGACTTTGAGAAAAAAAAACAAGTACAACATGTCAGTGAACAGAGACTGTGAGAAGAAAAGCAAAAAACACCAACACCCCCACCCATACAGAAAAATATTTATTTCATTTTGAAATATGAATATTTACTTCCATGATTCAACTATTTCAGTGTTTTCTTCACTGTCGCATTTAAAATCATTACTCATTCTAAGGAAACAGAAATGAAACAGATCCTTGCCCAAGTGGAAATAAGAAAAAAATATTTCCACAGAAGGAAATACAAATCCTTCTCCATAATCATCTAAGATAGCTAAGAACTGCACTTCAAAATCATGTCAGCTAAAATTAGCTGTAAATCTAAGTAGCCTAAAAGCTTTTTTCATATTAAACAGTAAAGAAGCGTTAAACTAAACAAAGAGTATTCATGAACCCTACTTCAAGCTGTCTCACCACCTCCATGTCAGCATCATACATTACAATGTATTTTGGGCAATGTTCTGTTAATAATCTCTGCAGATCCATTGTCTCCTTTCCTCCATGGACAGCATGAATTAATGTGGCTTGGACTAATGAAGTCTCATTTGGTGTATTCCGCACAGTGGAATCAGCCGTCTCATTATCATCATCAACCTGTTCAAATAACAAGTTAAATCTCAAGAATTATACTTCTATTGAATGTTTTCATTAGTGGGAACATAATTATAAAACGGGAATGCATTATGATTAACCAACAATCAAATATATCAATTACTCTCTCAACGTTTTCCCTTCAAAGAATTATCACATTCTACTTACTTGTTTATAATTTGTAATTCTAAATTATTATCCTACTTTCATTAAAAAATTTTTTTCAAAGTATTTATTTAATTTAAATTATGAAAGGAACTATTTATGTAATTATGTTGTATTAGTAGCACCAGTCTATGACAACCATTAACAGTTATCAAAATTAAGGACTTTCAAACCATCTAACTTCATTTCTATTAAACGTATCATGAAAAATGTTTCCCACTGAGTTTCATATGAAATAAAATAAATTGTGAATCCTGCAAGTTAAGTTCTGGTTGACAAAAAACGTTTATGTCAACAAAATAATCACAAACTACTGTTGGATTATAATCCTACGGTCAATACACACTAGCAAGTTGTAAAGATGACATTCTTACTAACCTTAGAATCAACATGATCATGTTGACAAAATAATCACAAACTACTGTTCGATTATAATCCTACAGTCAATACACACTAGCAAGTTGTAAAGATGACATTCTTACTAAACTTAGAATCAACATGATCATGTTGACAAAATAATCACAAACTACTGTTCGATTATAATCCTACGGTCAATACACACTAGCAAGTTGTAAAGATGACATTCTTACTAACCTTAGAATCAACATGATCATGTTGACAAAATAATCACAAACTACTGTTCGATTATAATCCTACAGTCAATACACACTAGCAAGTTGTAAAGATGACATTCTTACTAAACTTAGAATCAACATGATCATGTTGACAAAATAATCACAAACTACTGTTCGATTATAATCCTACGGTCAATACACACTAGCAAGTTGTAAAGATGACATTCTTACTAACCTTAGAATCAACATGATCATGTTGACAAAATAATCACAAACTACTGTTCGATTATAATCCTACAGTCAATACACACTAGCAAGTTGTAAAGATGACATTCTTACTAAACTTAGAATCAACATGATCATGTTGACAAAATAATCACAAACTACTGTTCGATTATAATCCTACGGTCAATACACACTAGCAAGTTGTAAAGATGACATTCTTACTAACCTTAGAATCAACATGATCATGTTGTGATGCAGCCACGATCTTTCCTTTCTTTTTATGAGATTTGTTCTTCTTGCTGTTTTCTTTTAATCGATCTGATTTTATAATGCCATCTTGTGTTCCATCCTTCATATCGGGATTCAATAGCTGATTATACAAGGTGGTCAACAAAATTTCTGGGCCATTACATAGGAGCTGGTACAAGAAGACATAATTTAAATCAAAACCCACAAACTAGAATATTCAATACTGAAGCATCCTGATTTTGTGAATTTAAAAAAAAATGTCATATTTCTGAATTATCAACTCTAACAAATAACTACATCTTGCACCTCTAATTATCTCAATACTTCTCCACACAAAGAGAGTTTGACTGATTTAAATTAACCACAAAGCTACACTGTAGGCTATCTGTGTTCTGCCCACCACAGATATCAAAACCTCCAATTATCTCAATACTTCTCCACACAAAGAGAGTTTGACTGATTAAATTAACCACAAAGCTACACTATAGGCTATCTGTGTTCTGCCCACCACAAATATCAAAACCTCTAATTATCTCAATACTTCTCCACACAAAGAGAGTTTGACTGATTTAAATTAACCACAAAGCTACACTGTAGGCTATCTGTGTTCTGCCCACCACAGATATCAAAACCTCTAATTATCTCAATACTTCTCCACACAAAGAGAGTTTGACTGATTAAATTAACCACAAAGCTACACTATAGGCTATCTGTGTTCTGCCCACCACAAATATCAAAACCTCTAATTATCTCAATACTTCTCCACACAAAGAGAGTTTGACTGATTTAAATTAGCCACAAAGCTACACTATAGTCTATATGTGTTCTGCCCACCACAGATATCAAAACCTCTAATTATCTCAATACTTCTCCACACAAAGAGAGTTTGACTGATTAAATTAACCACAAAGCTACACTATAGGCTATCTGTGTTCTGCCCACCACAAATATCAAAACCTCTAATTATCTCAATACTTCTCCACACAAAGAGAGTTTGACTGATTTAAATTAGCCACAAAGCTACACTATAGGCTATATGTGTTCTGCCCACCACAGATATCAAAACCTCTAATTATCTCAATACTTCTCCACACAAAGACAGTTTGACTGATTAAATTAACCACAAAGCTACACTGTAGGCTATCTGTGTTCTGCCCACCACAGATATCAAAACCTCTAATTATCTCAATACTTCTCCACACAAGAGAGTTTGACTGATTTAAATTAACCACAAAGCTACACTATAGGCTATCTGTGTTCTGCCCACCACAGATATCAAAACCTCTAATTATCTCAATACTTCTCCACACAAAGAGAGTTTGACTGATTAAATTAACCACAAAGCTACACTATAGGCTATCTGTGTTCTGCCCACCACAAATATCAAAACCTCTAACTATCTCAATACTTCTCCACACAAAGAGAGTTTGATTGATTAAATTAGCCACAAAGCTACACTATAGACTATCTGTGTTCTGCCCACCACAGATATCAAAACCTCTAATTATCTCAATACTTCTCCACACATAGAGAGTTTGACTGATTTAAATTAACCACAAAGCTACACTATAGGCTATCTGTGTTCTGCCCACCACAGATATCAAAACCTCTAATTATAATTATCTCAATACTTCTCCACACACAGAGAGTTTGACTGATTAAATTAACCACAAAGCTACACTATAGACTATCTGTGTTCTGCCCACCACAGATATCAAAACCTCTAATTATCTCAATACTTCTCCACACAAAGACAGTTTGACTGATTTAAATTAACCACAAAGCTACACTATAGGCTATCTGTGTTCTGCCCACCACAGATATCAAAACCTCTAATTATCTCAACACTTCTCCACACACAGAGAGTTTGACTGATTTAAATTAACCACAAAGCTACACTATAGGCTATCTGTGTTCTGCCCACCACAGATATCAAAACCTCTAATTATCTCAATACTTCTCCACACAAAGAGAGTTTGACTGATTAAATTAACCACAAAGCTACACTGTAGGCTATCTGTGTTCTGCCCACCACAGATATCAAAACCTCTAATTATCTCAACACTTCTCCACACACAGAGAGTTTGACTGATTTAAATTAACCACAAAGCTACACTATAGGCTATCTGTGTTCTGCCCACCACAGATATCAAAACCTCTAATTATCTCAATACTTCTCCACACAAAGAGAGTTTGACTGATTAAATTAACCACAAAGCTACACTGTAGGCTATCTGTGTTCTGCCCACCACAGATATCAAAACCTCTAATTATCTCAATACTTCTCACACAAAGAGAGTTTGACTGATTAAATTAACCACAAAGCTACACTATAGGCTATCTGTGTTCTGCCCACCACAGATATCAAAACCTCTAATTATCTCAATACTTCTCCACACAAAGACAGTTTGACTGATTAAATTAACCACAAAGCTACACTATAGGCTATCTGTGTTCTGCCCACCACAGATATCAAAACCTCTAATTATCTCAATACTTCTCCACACAAAGAGAGTTTGACTGATTAAATTAACCACAAAGCTACACTATAGGCTATCTGTGTTCTGCCCACCACAGATATCAAAACCTCTAATTATCTCAATACTTCTCCACACAAAGAGAGTTTGACTGATTTAAATTAACCACAAAGCTACACTGTAGGCTATCTGTGTTCTGCCCACCACAGATATCAAAACCTCTAATTATCTCAATACTTCTCCACACAAAGAGTTTGACTGATTTAAATTAACCACAAAGCTACACTGTAGGCTATCTGTGTTCTGCCCACCACAGATATCAAAACCTCTAATTATCTCAATACTTCTCCACACAAAGAGAGTTTGACTGATTTAAATTAACAACAAAGCTACACTATAGGCTATCTGTGTTCTGCCCACCACAAATATCAAAACCTCTAATTATCTCAATACTTCTCCACACAAAGAGAGTTTGACTGATTAAATTAGCCACAAAGCTACACTATAGACTATCTGTGTTCTGCCCACCACAGATATCAAAACCTCTAATTATCTCAATACTTCTCCACACAAGAGAGTTTGACTGATTTAAATTAGCCACAAAGCTACACTATAGGCTATATGTGTTCTGCCCACCACAGATATCAAAACCTCTAATTATCTCAATACTTCTCCACACAAAGAGAGTTTGACTGATTTAAATTAACCACAAAGCTACACTATAGGCTATCTGTGTTCTGCCCACCACAGATATCAAAACCTCTAATTATCTCAATACTTCTCCACACAAAGAGAGTTTGACTGATTAAATTAACCACAAAGCTACACTATAGGCTATCTGTGTTCTGCCCACCACAAATATCAAAACCTCTAACTATCTCAATACTTCTCCACACAAAGAGAGTTTGACTGATTAAATTAGCCACAAAGCTACACTATAGACTATCTGTGTTCTGCCCACCACAGATATCAAAACCTCTAATTATCTCAATACTTCTCCACACATGAGAGTTTGACTGATTTAAATTAACCACAAAGCTACACTATAGGCTATCTGTGTTCTGCCCACCACAGATATCAAAACCTCTAATTATAATTATCTCAATACTTCTCCACACACAGAGAGTTTGACTGATTAAATTAACCACAAAGCTACACTATAGACTATCTGTGTTCTGCCCACCACAGATATCAAAACCTCTAATTATCTCAATACTTCTCCACACAAAGACAGTTTGACTGATTTAAATTAACCACAAAGCTACACTATAGGCTATCTGTGTTCTGCCCACCACAGATATCAAAACCTCTAATTATCTCAACACTTCTCCACACACAGAGAGTTTGACTGATTTAAATTAACCACAAAGCTACACTATAGGCTATCTGTGTTCTGCCCACCACAGATATCAAAACCTCTAATTATCTCAATACTTCTCCACACAAAGAGAGTTTGACTGATTAAATTAACCACAAAGCTACACTGTAGGCTATCTGTGTTCTGCCCACCACAGATATCAAAACCTCTAATTATCTCAACACTTCTCCACACACAGAGAGTTTGACTGATTTAAATTAACCACAAAGCTACACTATAGGCTATCTGTGTTCTGCCCACCACAGATATCAAAACCTCTAATTATCTCAATACTTCTCCACACAAAGAGAGTTTGACTGATTAAATTAACCACAAAGCTACACTGTAGGCTATCTGTGTTCTGCCCACCACAGATATCAAAACCTCTAATTATCTCAATACTTCTCGACACAAAGAGAGTTTGACTGATTAAATTAACCACAAAGCTACACTATAGGCTATCTGTGTTCTGCCCACCACAGATATCAAAACCTCTAATTATCTCAATACTTCTCCACACAAAGACAGTTTGACTGATTAAATTAACCACAAAGCTACACTATAGGCTATCTGTGTTCTGCCCACCACAGATATCAAAACCTCTAATTATCTCAATACTTCTCCACACAAAGAGAGTTTGACTGATTAAATTAACCACAAAGCTACACTATAGGCTATCTGTGTTCTGCCCACCACAGATATCAAAACCTCTAATTATCTCAATACTTCTCCACACAAAGAGAGTTTGACTGATTTAAATTAACCACAAAGCTACACTGTAGGCTATCTGTGTTCTGCCCACCACAGATATCAAAACCTCTAATTATCTCAATACTTCTCCACACAAAGAGAGTTTGACTGATTTAAATTAACCACAAAGCTACACTGTAGGCTATCTGTGTTCTGCCCACCACAGATATCAAAACCTCTAATTATCTCAATACTTCTCCACACAAAGAGAGTTTGACTGATTTAAATTAACAACAAAGCTACACTATAGGCTATCTGTGTTCTGCCCACCACAAATATCAAAACCTCTAATTATCTCAATACTTCTCCACACAAAGAGAGTTTGACTGATTAAATTAGCCACAAAGCTACACTATAGACTATCTGTGTTCTGCCCACCACAGATATCAAAACCTCTAATTATCTCAATACTTCTCCACACAAAGAGAGTTTGACTGATTTAAATTAACCACAAAGCTACACTATAGGCTATATGTGTTCTGCCCACCACAGATATCAAAACCTCTAATTATCTCAATACTTCTCCACACAAAGAGAGTTCGACTGATTTAAATTAACCACAAAGCTACACTATAGGCTATATGTGTTCTGCCCACCACAGATATCAAAACCTCTAATTATCTCACATACTTCTCCACACAAAGAGAGTTTGACTGATTTAAATTAACCACAAAGCTACACTATAGACTATCTGTGTTCTGCTCACCACAGATATCAAAACCTCTAATTATCTCAATACTTCTCCACACAAAGACAGTTTGACTGATTTAAATTAACCACAAAGCTACACTGTAGGCTATCTGTGTTCTGCTCACCACAGATATCAAAACCTCTAATTATCTCAATACTTCTCCACACAAAGAGAGTTTGACTGATTAAATTAACCACAAAGCTACACTGTAGGCTATCTGTGTTCTGCCCACCACAGATATCAAAACCTCTAATTATCTCAATACTTCTCCACACAAAGAGAGTTTGACTGATTTAAATTAACCACAAAGCTACACTATAGGCTATCTGTGTTCTGCCCACCACAGATATCAAAACCTCTAATTATCTCAATACTTCTCCACACAAGAGAGTTTGACTGATTAAATTAACCACAAAGCTACACTATAGACTATCTGTGTTCTGCCCACCACAGATATCAAAACCTCTAATTATCTCAATACTTCTCCACACATAGAGAGTTTGACTGATTTAAATTAACCACAAAGCTACACTATAGGCTATCTGTGTTCTGCCCACCACAGATATCAAAACCTCTAATTATCTCAATACTTCTCCACACAAAGAGAGTTTGACTGATTAAATTAACCACAAAGCTACACTATAGGCTATCTGTGTTCTGCCCACCACAGATATCAAAACCTCTAATTATCTCAATACTTCTCCACACAAAGAGAGTTTGACTGATTTAAATTAACCACAAAGCTACACTATAGGCTATCTGTGTTCTGCCCACCACAGATATCAAAACCTCTAATTATCTCAATACTTCTCCACACAAAGAGAGTTTGACTGATTAAATTAACCACAAAGCTACACTATAGACTATCTGTGTTCTGCCCACCACAGATATCAAAACCTCTAATTATCTCAATACTTCTCCACACATAGAGAGTTTGACTGATTTAAATTAACCACAAAGCTACACTATAGGCTATCTGTGTTCTGCCCACCACAGATATCAAAACCTCTAATTATCTCACTACTTCTCCACACAAAGAGAGTTTGACTGATTAAATTAACCACAAAGCTACACTATAGGCTATCTGTGTTCTGCCCACCACAGATATCAAAACCTCTAATTATCTCAATACTTCTCCACACAAAGAGAGTTTGACTGATTTAAATTAACCACAAAGCTACACTATAGGCTATCTGTGTTCTGCCCACCACAGATATCAAAACCTCTAATTATCTCAATACTTCTCCACACAAAGAGAGTTTGACTGATTAAATTAACCAGAAAGCTACACTATAGGCTATCTGTGTTCTGCCCACCACAGATATCAAAACCTCTAATTATCTCAATACTTCTCCACACACAGAGAGTTTGACTGATTTAAATTAACCACAAAGCTACACTATAGGCTATCTGTGTTCTGCCCACCACAGATATCAAAACCTCTAATTATCTCAATACTTCTCCACACAAAGAGAGTTTGACTGATTAAATTAACCACAAAGCTACACTATAGGCTATCTGTGTTCTGCCCACCACAGATATCAAAACCTCTAATTATCTCAATACTTCTCCACACAAAGAGAGTTTGACTGATTTAAATTAACCACAAAGCTACACTATAGGCTATCTGTGTTCTGTCCACCACAGATATCAAAACCTCTAATTATCTCAATACTTCTCCACACAAAGAGAGTTTGACTGATTAAATTAACCACAATGCTACACTATAGGCTATCTGTGTTCTGCCCACCACAGATATCAAAACCTCTAATTATCTCAATACTTCTCCACACAAAGAGAGTTTGACTGATTAAATTAACCACAAAGCTACACTGTAGGCTATCTGTTATCTGCCCACCACAGATATCAAAACCTCTAATTATCTCAATACTTCTCCACACAAAGAGAGTTTGACTGATTAAATTAACCACAAAGCTACACTATAGGCTATCTGTGTTCTGCCCACCACAGATATCAAAACCTCTAATTATCTCAATACTTCTCCACACAAAGAGAGTTTGACTGATTAAATTAACCACAAAGCTACACTATAGGCTATCTGTGTTCTGCCCACCACAGATATCAAAACCTCTAATTATCTCAATACTTCTCCACACAAAGAGAGTTTGACTGATTAAATTAACCACAAAGCTACACTATAGACTATCTGTGTTCTGCAAACCACAGATATCAAAACCTCTAATTATCTCAATACTTCTCCACACAAAGAGAGTTTGACTGATTTAAATTATCCACAAAGCTACACTATAGGCTATCTGTGTTCTGCCCACCACAGATATCAAAACCTCTAATTATCTCAATACTTCTCCACACAAAGAGAGTTTGACTGATTAAATTAGCCACAAAGCTACACTATAGGCTATCTCTAATTATCTCAATACTTCTCCACACAAAGTGTTCTGCCCACCACAGATATCAAAACCTCTAATTATCTCAATACTTCTCCACACAAAGAGAGTTTGACTGATTTAAATTAGCCACAAAGCTACACTATAGGCTATATGTGTTCTGCCCACCACAGATATCAAAACCTCTAATTATCTCAATACTTCTCCACACAAAGAGAGTTCGACTGATTTAAATTAACCACAAAGCTACACTATAGGCTATCTGTGTTCTGCCCACCACAGATATCAAAACCTCTAATTATCTCAATACTTCTCCACACAAAGAGAGTTTGACTGATTTAAATTAACCACAAAGCTACACTATAGGCTATCTGTGTTCTGCTCACCACAGATATCAAAACCTCTAATTATCTCAATACTTCTCCACACAAAGAGAGTTTGACTGATTTAAATTAACCACAAAGCTACACTGTAGGCTATCTGTGTTCTGCCCACCACAGATATCAAAACCTCTAATTATCTCAATACTTCTCCACACAAAGAGAGTTTGACTGATTAAATTAACCACAAAGCTACACTATAGGCTATCTGTGTTCTGCCCACCACAGATATCAAAACCTCTAATTATCTCAATACTTCTCCACACAAAGAGAGTTTGACTGATTAAATTAACCACAAAGCTACACTATAGGCTATCTGTGTTCTGCCCACCACAGATATCAAAACCTCTAATTATCTCAATACTTCTCCACACAAAGAGAGTTTGACTGATTAAATTAACCACAAAGCTAGAGAGTTTGACTGATTTAAATTAACCACAAAGCTACACTATAGGCTATCTGTGTTCTGCCCACCACAGATATCAAAACCTCTAATTATCTCAATACTTCTCCACACAAAGAGAGTTTGACTGATTAAATTAACCACAAAGCTACACTATAGGCTATCTGTGTTCTGCCCACCACAGATATCAAAACCTCTAATTATCTCAATATATCTCCACACAAAGAGAGTTTGACTGATTTAAATTAACCACAAAGCTACACTATAGGCTATCTGTGTTCTGCCCACCACAGATATCAAAACCTCTAATTATCTCAATACTTCTCCACACAAAGAGAGTTTGACTGATTTAAATTAACCACAAAGCTACACTATAGGCTATCTGTGTTCTGCCCACCACAGATATCAAAACCTCTAATTATCTCAATACTTCTCCACACAAAGAGAGTTTGACTGATTAAATTAACCACAAAGCTACACTATAGGCTATCTGTGTTCTGCCCACCACAGATATCAAAACCTCTAATTATCTCAATACTTCTCCACACAAAGAGAGTTTGACTGATTTAAATTAACCACAAAGCTACACTATAGGCTATCTGTGTTCTGCCCACCACAGATATCAAAACCTCTAATTATCTCAATACTTCTCCACACAAAGAGAGTTTGACTGATTAAATTAACCACAAAGCTACACTATAGACTATCTGTGTTCTGCCCACCACAGATATCAAAACCTCTAATTATCTCAATACTTCTCCACACATAGAGAGTTTGACTGATTTAAATTAACCACAAAGCTACACTATAGGCTATCTGTGTTCTGCCCACCACAGATATCAAAACCTCTAATTATCTCAATACTTCTCCACACAAAGAGAGTTTGACTGATTAAATTAACCACAAAGCTACACTATAGGCTATCTGTGTTCTGCCCACCACAGATATCAAAACCTCTAATTATCTCAATACTTCTCCACACAAAGAGAGTTTGACTGATTTAAATTAACCACAAAGCTACACTATAGGCTATCTGTGTTCTGCCCACCACAGATATCAAAACCTCTAATTATCTCAATACTTCTCCACACAAAGAGAGTTTGACTGATTAAATTAACCACAAAGCTACACTATAGACTATCTGTGTTCTGCCCACCACAGATATCAAAACCTCTAATTATCTCAATACTTCTCCACACATAGAGAGTTTGACTGATTTAAATTAACCACAAAGCTACACTATAGGCTATCTGTGTTCTGCCCACCACAGATATCAAAACCTCTAATTATCTCAATACTTCTCCACACAAAGAGAGTTTGACTGATTAAATTAACCACAAAGCTACACTATAGGCTATCTGTGTTCTGCCCACCACAGATATCAAAACCTCTAATTATCTCAATACTTCTCCACACAAAGAGAGTTTGACTGATTTAAATTAACCACAAAGCTACACTATAGGCTATCTGTGTTCTGCCCACCACAGATATCAAAACCTCTAATTATCTCAATACTTCTCCACACAAAGAGAGTTTGACTGATTAAATTAACCACAAAGCTACACTATAGGCTATCTGTGTTCTGCCCACCACAGATATCAAAACCTCTAATTATCTCAATACTTCTCCACACAGAGAGTTTGACTGATTTAAATTAACCACAAAGCTACACTATAGGCTATCTGTGTTCTGCCCACCACAGATATCAAAACCTCTAATTATCTCAATACTTCTCCACACAAAGAGAGTTTGACTGATTAAATTAACCACAAAGCTACACTATAGGCTATCTGTGTTCTGCCCACCACAGATATCAAAACCTCTAATTATCTCAATACTTCTCCACACAAAGAGAGTTTGACTGATTTAAATTAACCACAAAGCTACACTATAGGCTATCTGTGTTCTGTCCACCACAGATATCAAAACCTCTAATTATCTCAATACTTCTCCACACAAAGAGAGTTTGACTGATTAAATTAACCACAAAGCTACACTATAGGCTATCTGTGTTCTGCCCACCACAGATATCAAAACCTCTAATTATCTCAATACTTCTCCACACAAAGAGAGTTTGACTGATTAAATTAACCACAAAGCTACACTGTAGGCTATCTGTTATCTGCCCACCACAGATATCAAAACCTCTAATTATCTCAATACTTCTCCACACAAAGAGAGTTTGACTGATTAAATTAGCCACAAAGCTACACTATAGGCTATCTGTGTTCTGCCCACCACAAATATCAAAACCTCTAATTATCTCAATACTTCTCCACACAAAGAGAGTTTGACTGATTAAATTAGCCACAAAGCTACACTATAGGCTATCTGTGTTCTGCCCACCACAGATATCAAAACCTCTAATTATCTCAATACTTCTCCACACAAAGAGAGTTTGACTGATTAAATTAACCACAAAGCTACACTATAGACTATCTGTGTTCTGCAAACCACAGATATCAAAACCTCTAATTATCTCAATACTTCTCCACACAAAGAGAGTTTGACTAATTTAAATTATCCACAAAGCTACACTATAGGCTATCTGTGTTCTGCCCACCACAAATATCAAAACCTCTAATTATCTCAATACTTCTCCACACAAAGAGAGTTTGACTGATTAAATTAGCCACAAAGCTACACTATAGACTATCTGTGTTCTGCCCACCACAGATATCAAAACCTCTAATTATCTCAATACTTCTCCACACAAAGAGAGTTTGACTGATTTAAATTAGCCACAAAGCTACACTATAGGCTATATGTGTTCTGCCCACCACAGATATCAAAACCTCTAATTATCTCAATACTTCTCCACACAAAGAGAGTTCGACTGATTTAAATTAACCACAAAGCTACACTATAGGCTATATGTGTTCTGCCCACCACAGATATCAAAACCTCTAATTATCTCACATACTTCTCCACACAAAGAGAGTTTGACTGATTTAAATTAACCACAAAGCTACACTATAGACTATCTGTGTTCTGCTCACCACAGATATCAAAACCTCTAATTATCTCAATACTTCTCCACACAAAGACAGTTTGACTGATTTAAATTAACCACAAAGCTACACTGTAGGCTATCTGTGTTCTGCTCACCACAGATATCAAAACCTCTAATTATCTCAATACTTCTCCACACAAAGAGAGTTTGACTGATTAAATTAACCACAAAGCTACACTGTAGGCTATCTGTGTTCTGCCCACCACAGATATCAAAACCTCTAATTATCTCAATACTTCTCCACACAAAGAGAGTTTGACTGATTTAAATTAACCACAAAGCTACACTATAGGCTATCTGTGTTCTGCCCACCACAGATATCAAAACCTCTAATTATCTCAATACTTCTCCACACAAAGAGAGTTTGACTGATTAAATTAACCACAAAGCTACACTATAGACTATCTGTGTTCTGCCCACCACAGATATCAAAACCTCTAATTATCTCAATACTTCTCCACACATAGAGAGTTTGACTGATTTAAATTAACCACAAAGCTACACTATAGGCTATCTGTGTTCTGCCCACCACAGATATCAAAACCTCTAATTATCTCAATACTTCTCCACACAAAGAGAGTTTGACTGATTAAATTAACCACAAAGCTACACTATAGGCTATCTGTGTTCTGCCCACCACAGATATCAAAACCTCTAATTATCTCAATATATCTCCACACAAAGAGAGTTTGACTGATTTAAATTAACCACAAAGCTACACTATAGGCTATCTGTGTTCTGCCCACCACAGATATCAAAACCTCTAATTATCTCAATACTTCTCCACACAAAGAGAGTTTGACTGATTAAATTAACCACAAAGCTACACTGTAGGCTATCTGTGTTCCGCCCACCACAGATATCAAAACCTCTAATTATCTCAATACTTCTCCACACAAAGAGAGTTTGACTGATTTAAATTAACCACAAAGCTACACTATAGGCTATCTGTGTTCTGCCCACCACAGATATCAAAACCTCTAATTATCTCAATACTTCTCCACACAAAGAGAGTTTGACTGATTAAATTAACCACAAAGCTACACTATAGACTATCTGTGTTCTGCCCACCACAGATATCAAAACCTCTAATTATCTCAATACTTCTCCACACAAAGAGAGTTTGACTGATTTAAATTAGCCACAAAGCTACACTATAGGCTATATGTGTTCTGCCCACCACAGATATCAAAACCTCTAATTATCTCAATACTTCTCCACACAAAGAGAGTTTGACTGATTAAATTAACCACAAAGCTACACTATAGACTATCTGTGTTCTGCTCACCACAGATATCAAAACCTCTAATTATCTCAATACTTCTCCACACAAGACAGTTTGACTGATTTAAATTAACCACAAAGCTACACTGTAGGCTATCTGTATTCTGCTCACCACAGATATCAAAACCTCTAATTATCTCAATACTTCTCCACACAAAGAGAGTTTGACTGATTAAATTAACCACAAAGCTACACTATAGGCTATCTGTGTTCTGCCCACCACAGATATCAAAACCTCTAATTA
This sequence comes from Tachypleus tridentatus, assembly GCF_004210375.1. NCBI lineage: Eukaryota > Metazoa > Arthropoda > Merostomata > Xiphosura > Limulidae > Tachypleus > Tachypleus tridentatus. The sequence goes on along the minus strand of NC_134825.1, from coordinate 186,537,937 downwards.
TCTTAATACTTCTCCACACAAAGAGAGTTTGACTGATTTAAATTAACCACAAAGCTACACTATAGGCTATCTGTGTTCTGCCCACCACAGATATCAAAACCTCTAATTATCTCAATACTTCTCCACACAAAGAGAGTTTGACTGATTAAATTAACCACAAAGCTACACTATAGACTATCTGTGTTCTGCCCACCACAGATATCAAAACCTCTAATTATCTCAATACTTCTCCACACAAAGAGAGTTTGACTGATTAAATTAACCACAAAGCTACACTATAGACTATCTGTGTTCTGCCCACCACAGATATCAAAACCTCTAATTATCTCAATACTTCTCCACACATAGAGAGTTTGACTGATTTAAATTAACCACAAAGCTACACTATAGGCTATCTGTGTTCTGCCCACCACAGATATCAAAACCTCTAATTATCTCAATACTTCTCCACACAAAGAGAGTTTGACTGATTAAATTAACCACAAAGCTACACTATAGGCTATCTGTGTTCTGCCCACCACAGATATCAAAACCTCTAATTATCTCAATACTTCTCCACACAAAGAGAGTTTGACTGATTTAAATTAACCACAAAGTTACACTATAGGCTATCTGTGTTCTGCCCACCACAGATATCAAAACCTCTAATTATCTCAATACTTCTCCACACAAGAGAGTTTGACTGATTAAATTAACCACAAAGCTACACTGTAGGCTATCTGTGTTCCTCCCACCACAGATATCAAAACCTCTAATTATCTCAATACTTCTCCACACAAAGAGAGTTTGACTGATTTAAATTAACCACAAAGCTACACTATAGGCTATCTGTGTTCTGCCCACCACAGATATCAAAACCTCTAATTATCTCAATACTTCTCCACACAAAGAGAGTTTGACTGATTAAATTAACCACAAAGCTACACTGTAGGCTATCTGTGTTCTGCTCACCACAGATATCAAAACCTTTAATTATCTCAATACTTCTCCACACAAAGAGAGTTTGACTGATTAAATTAACCACAAAGCTACACTGTAGGCTATCTGTGTTCTGCCCACCACAGATATCAAAACCTCTAATTATCTCAATACTTCTCCACACAAAGAGAGTTTGACTGATTTAAATTAACCACAAAGCTACACTATAGGCTATCTGTGTTCTGCCCACCACAGATATCAAAACCTCTAATTATCTCAATACTTCTCCACACAAAGAGAGTTTGACTGATTAAATTAACCACAAAGCTACACTATAGACTATCTGTGTTCTGCCCACCACAGATATCAAAACCTCTAATTATCTCAATACTTCTCCACACATAGAGAGTTTGACTGATTTAAATTAACCACAAAGCTACACTATAGGCTATCTGTGTTCTGCCCACCACAGATATCAAAACCTCTAATTATCTCAATACTTCTCCACACAAAGAGAGTTTGACTGATTAAATTAACCACAAAGCTACACTATAGGCTATCTGTGTTCTGCCCACCACAGATATCAAAACCTCTAATTATCTCAATACTTCTCCACACAAAGAGAGTTTGACTGATTTAAATTAACCACAAAGCTACACTATAGGCTATCTGTGTTCTGCCCACCACAGATATCAAAACCTCTAATTATCTCAATACTTCTCACACAAAGAGAGTTTGACTGATTAAATTAACCACAAAGTTACACTGTAGGCTATCTGTGTTCCTACCACCACAGATATCAAAACCTCTAATTATCTCAATACTTCTCCACACAAAGAGAGTTTGACTGATTTAAATTAACCACAAAGCTACACTATAGGCTATCTGTGTTCTGCCCACCACAGATATCAAAACCTCTAATTATCTCAATACTTCTCCACACAAAGAGAGTTTGACTGATTAAATTAACCACAAAGCTACACTATAGACTATCTGTGTTCTGCCCACCACAGATATCAAAACCTCTAATTATCTCAATACTTCTCCACACATAGAGAGTTTGACTGATTTAAATTAACCACAAAGCTACACTATAGGCTATCTGTGTTCTGCCCACCACAGATATCAAAACCTCTAATTATCTCAATACTTCTCCACACAAAGAGAGTTTGACTGATTAAATTAACCACAAAGCTACACTATAGGCTATCTGTGTTCTGCCCACCACAGATATCAAAACCTCTAATTATCTCAATACTTCTCCACACAAAGAGAGTTTGACTGATTTAAATTAACCACAAAGCTACACTATAGGCTATCTGTGTTCTGCCCACCACAGATATCAAAACCTCTAATTATCTCAATACTTCTCCACACAAAGAGAGTTTGACTGATTAAATTAACCAGAAAGCTACACTATAGGCTATCTGTGTTCTGCCCACCACAAATATCAAAACCTCTAATTATCTCAATACTTCTCCACACAAAGAGAGTTTGACTGATTAAATTAGCCACAAAGCTACACTATAGGCTATCTGTGTTCTGCCCACCACAGATATCAAAACCTCTAATTATCTCAATACTTCTCCACACACAGAGAGTTTGACTGATTTAAATTAACCACAAAGCTACACTATAGGCTATCTGTGTTCTGCCCACCACAGATATCAAAACCTCTAATTATCTCAATACTTCTCCACACAAAGAGAGTTTGACTGATTAAATTAACCACAAAGTTACACTATAGGCTATCTGTGTTCTGCCCACCACAGATATCAAAACCTCTAATTATCTCAATACTTCTCCACACAAAGAGAGTTTGACTGATTTAAATTAACCACAAAGCTACACTATAGGCTATCTGTGTTCTGTCCACCACAGATATCAAAACCTCTAATTATCTCAATACTTCTCCACACAAAGAGAGTTTGACTGATTAAATTAACCACAAAGCTACACTGTAGGCTATCTGTGTTCTGCCCACCACAGATATCAAAACCTCTAATTATCTCAATACTTCTCCACACAAAGAGAGTTTGACTGATTAAATTAGCCACAAAGCTACACTATAGGCTATCTGTGTTCTGCCCACCACAAATATCAAAACCTCTAATTATCTCAATACTTCTCCACACAAAGAGAGTTTGACTGATTAAATTAGCCACAAAGCTACACTATAGGCTATCTGTGTTCTGCCCACCACAGATATCAAAACCTCTAATTATCTCAATACTTCTCCACACATAGAGAGTTTGACTGATTTAAATTAACCACAAAGCTACACTATAGGCTATCTGTGTTCTGCCAACCACAGATATAAAAACCTGGTTTTTATCAGTGTGTACTCACAGACATACTCTTGTGCTACCTGGAGGGAGGAAAGCCATGTAAAAGAGAGGATAAATAAATTTTCTTTTCTGATTTTTCTAAGTCCCATATTATATTTTTCAAATTTAAATATACTTTGCCACTGAAGTTTCTCAGACCAATATAACACACATGTAATACATGTACATGTTTTAAATCTTTGTATACATGAGACTTTAATGTAACCAAAATATTTTTTTCTTAGGTTTCAAAAACATTTACAACTGATGCTTTGGTTCTCACTTTGATTATTTTGTATAAAATATCTACAACTTACGTCTTTAACCTGAACACAAGTTCTTTCATCTTCAACAACAATTAACACAGGGCAGCATCTGGCAAAGATTTGACATCTTCCAGGACTTCAGTCAAAACTCATCAGAGCTTCCCATTTTGGACTAACCTCTGGCTTTACTGATGAAACATGCAAAAGTTCAGTAATATAACTTAGTTAACCATGAAAACATTACTGTATTGTACACAAATTTTAATGAACTTCAAAAAAAAAAAAAGATTCCAAAACTCGAGCAGTTTTGAAAAGTTAATTATTATTTTTCAGTAAAATAAAAGTGTTGACTTAGTAGGTGCACTGTACAATATAGGTGAAGATGTTGATGTCACATAGTGTTTTCCCAAAGAAAAATGATCAAACATTTGAATGTCATAGAAGTTTGGGATCTTATTTCTAGAAATTCATTGTACCTTTTGTGTTTGATCCAATGAACTAATTCTTTAATAAAACAAAGATTCTTACCAAAAACTTTCACTCCACTAGCAGTTTTAGCTATCTTTTTTTTATTTTCAGACCCAAACACTGCGTGCATGAGCTTGCTACAAAGATAAAACAAATAACATAGTATTTTATAATACTAAACTTTAATTTGAATATTACGCTGACCATTTCAACAATGCATGCAATTTGAGAATTGTGGAACTCATTTATACTTAACACTGAAAGAAATATTTAATTCTTAAGTTATGTTACAAGTCTCAACCACTGGTTTATAAGAACAAAATATTTAATGTCCACTTTTAAGTTACAATTGTTTCCTTCTGTTTTCCAAACAAGAATCTAGGGGTAAAAAAAACAGTACTTACTAAAAACATACTTTCAGCTGCATCCAAAAATAACCAATCAGATATCAGGAAATTATTGGTTACACTGTCTCTGAAAATGACAAAAAAAAAACCATTAATTGTTACAGTAACAGAAATATAAAAACTAATAAAAAATACAACTCACAATATCATAAATATAAAAACTAATAAAAAATACCACAACTCACAATATCATAAATATAACAAACTAATAAAATACACCATAATCACAAAATCATAAATATAAAATAATAAAATACACCACACTCACAATATCATAAATATAAAAAACTAATAAAATACACCATAATCACAATATCATAAATATAAAATAATAAAATACACCACACTCACAATATCATAAATATAAAAAACTAATAAAATACACCATAATCACAATATCATAAATATAAAATAATAAAATACCACAACTCACAATATCATAAATATAAAAAACTAATAAAATACACCATAATCACAGTATCATAAATATAAAATAATAAAATACCACAAATCACAATATCATAAATATAAAAAACTAATAAAAATACACCATAATCACAGTGTATCATAAATATAAAAAACTAATAAAATACACCATAATCACAATATTATAAATATAAAATAATAAAATACACCACACTCACAATATCATAAATATAAAAAAAAAAAAAAAATACACCATAATCACAATATCATAAATATAAAATAATAAAAATACCACAACTCACAATATCATAAATATAAAAAACTAATAAAATACACCATAATCACAGTATCATAAATATAAAATAATAAAATACCACAACTCACAATATCATAAATATAAAAAAACTAATAAAATACAACTATAGTCACAATATCATAAATATAAAATAATAAAATACCACAACTCACAATATCATAAATATAAAAACTAATAAAATACACCATAATCACAATATCATAAATATAAAATAATAAAATACCACAACTCACAATATCATAAATAAAAAAACTAATAAAATACACCATAATCACAGTACCATAAATATAAAATAATAAAATACCACAACTCACAATATCATAAATATAAAAAACTAATAAAATACACCCATAATCACAGTATCATAAATATAAAAAACTAATAAAATACACCATAATCACAGTATCATAAATATAAAATAATAAAATACCACAACTCACAATATCATAACTATAAAAAACTAATAAAATACACCATAATCACAATATCAAAAATATAAAATAATAAAATACCACAACTCACAATATCATAAATATAAAACTACTAATAAAATACACCATAATCACAATATCATAAATATAAAATAATAAAATACACCATAATCACAGTATCATAAATATAAAATAATAAAATACCACAACTCACAATATCATAACTATAAAAAACTAATAAAATACACCATAATCACAATATCAGAAATATAAAATAATAAAATAAACTATACTCACAGTATCAAAAATATAAAATAATAAAATAAACTATACTCACAGTATCAAAAATATAAAATAATAAAATACACCATACTCACAATATCAGAAATATAAAATAATAAAATAACCTATACTCACAGTATCAAAAATATAAAATAATAAAATACACCATACTCAAAATATCAGAAATATAAAATAATAAAATAAACTATACTCACAGTATCAAAAATATAAAATAATAAAATACACCATACTCACAATATCAGAAATATAAAATAATAAAATACACCATACTCACAATATCAGAAATATAAACTAATAAAATACACCATACTCACAATATCAGAAATATAAAATAATAAAATACAACATAATCAATCAATGATATCAGAAATATAAACTAATAAAATACACCATAATCATAATATCAGAAATATAAAATAATAAATTACACCATACTCACAATATCAGAAATATAAACTAATAAAATACACCATACTCACAATATCAGAAATATAAAATAATAAAATACACCATAATCACCATGTCATAAATATAAAATAATAAAATACACCATACTCACAATATCAGAAATATAAAATAATAAAATACACCATAATCAAAATATCAGAAATATAAACTAATAAAATACACTATACTCACAAACATCAGAAATATAAACTAATAAAATACACCACAATCACAATATCAGAAATATAAAAATAATAAAATACACCATAATCACAATATCATAAATATAAAATAATAAAATACACCATAATCACATATATCAGAAATATAAAATAATAAAATACACCATAATTACCATGTCATAAATATAAACTAACAATACTTTCAATAAGTCTGGGACAAACTTGTTGTTTTACTTAAATAATTATTGAATTTCATTTCAAATATCTATTTGGAAAATAAATATACACAAATATATGAAGCTGTCAAAATGTTCATTTATCTTATCAACACAAGTAGCTCATGATAGAAGTAGATTCACCTAACTATACTCCTAAACCCAGAGTTGAAATAAGTCCTTACTCTTTTAAGTTAAGTTAAGCTCATGACAAATAATTTTATTTTTATTTTTTGCTCTATAAAAACGTTTTTTTGGCTTTATAATTTCACATGAAGACTCAAGATTTACATACAATAATATAGACAAAAGTTTATCTTAATAATTCTAAAGAAGCTGTAATTTTAACTAGTTTTTGTGCCATCTTTATTAGCCAGTGAAAAATAAGTACTTTATTAACAAATCAAAATAAAATCAATTACTGAACTCCAACATAACGACAGAAACTAGTTGTTTAGCAACATTCTTTCACCTAGTGTAACAAAAGACTTGTATCAGTTTATCAGACATCTAACGTTCCTCCAACTAGTGTAACAAAGGTTTGTATCAGTTAATCAGAAATTTAACATTACTCCAACTAGTGAAACAAAGGTTTCTATTAGATTATCAGACATCTAATGTTCCCTCCGAGTACTGTAAAAAAGGTTTGTATTAGTGTCTCAGACATCTAACGCTCCTCCAACTAGCGTAACAAAGGTTTCTATTAGATTATCAGACATCTAACGTTCCTCCGAAACTGTAACAAAGGTTTGTATTAGTTTATCAGACATCTAACATTCCTCAAGCTAGTGTAACAAGGTTTGTATTAGTTTATCAGACATCTAATGTTCCTCAAGCTAGTGTAACAAAGGTTTGTATCAGTTTATAAGACATCTATGTTCCTCAAGCTAGTGTAACAAAGGTTTGTATCAGTTTATAAGACATCTAACATTCCTCAAGCTAGTAACAAATGTTTGTATCAGTTTATCAGACATCTAACGTTCCTCAAGCTAGTGTAACAAAGGTTTGTATCAGTTTATAAGACATCTAACGTTCCCCTCGCTTAGTGTAACAAAGGTTTGTATCAGTTTATAAGACATCTAACGTTCTCAGCTAGTGTAACAAAGGTTTGTATCAGTTTATAAGACATCTAACATTCCTCAAGCTAGTGTAACAAATGTTTGTATCAGTTTATAAGACATCTAACGTTCCTCAAGCTAGTGTAACAAATGTTTGTATCAGTTTATAAGACATCTAACATTCCTCAAGATAGTATAACAAAGGTTTGTATTAGTTTATTAGATATCTAACATTCCTTCAACTTATGTACCATAGGTTTGTATTAGTTTATCAAACATTTAATATTCCATGTTCTTTTGAGAAGTCTCAATGAAACTTAATAAAAACATGATTATAATATCTTCTGGAAATTTCTAAACATACAGAACACATTCTACTAAAGACCTAATTTAAGTATTAGGAGTCGGAGGTTTTAGTTGTCTCTGAAACATAAAACTCACATTATAAAGCTTCCACTTCAGTCAAAATTTATTAATCAAACACCAGATGATTCAACAATTAACTACTATATTAACATATCTTTATGTAACCAAGACCAACATGAAACACACAACTATTAGCACCACTATTTTAACATATCTTTATGTAACCAAGACCAACATGAAACATACCGACTATTGACACTACTATTTTTTCAACATATCTTTAAGTAACCAAGACCAACATCAAACACACAACTATTGACACTACTATTTTAACATATCTTTAAGTAAACCAAAACCAACATGAAACACACAATACTATTGACACTACTATTTTAACATATCTTATGTAAACCATGAAGATCAACATGAAACACACTAACAATTGGCACTACTATTTTAACATATCTTTAAGTAACCAAGACTCCTAACATGAAAACACAACGACAATTGGTGGTACTCACTATTTTAACATATCTTTAAGTAAACCAAGATTAACATGAAAACACATGACAATTGGCACTACTATTTTAACATATCTTTAAGTAACCAAGATTAACATGAAAACATGACAATTGGCACTACTATTTTAACATATCTTTAAGTAACCAAAGTTAACATGAATGACACTTGACAATTGGCACTACTATTTTAAATATCTTCTAAGTAACCAAGACCAACATGAAACACACAATTATTGACACTACTATTTTAACATATCTTTAAGTAACCAAGATTAACATGAAAAAAAACATGACAATTGGCACTACTTATTTTAACATATCTTTAAGTAACCAAGACCAACATGAAACACAATACATTATTGACACTACTATTTTAACATATCTTTAGTAACCAAGATCAACATGAAACACACGACAATTAAGTTGGCACTACTATTTTAAACATATCTTTATGTAACCAAGACCAACATGAAACACAATACAATTATTGACACTACTATTTTAACATATTCTACCTAAACGCAACCAAGACAACATCAAACACACAATTATTGACACTACTATTTTAACATATCTTTATGAAACATGGAAGATCAACATGAAACACACCGACAATTGGCACTGCTACTATTTTAACATATAGCACTCTTATGTAACCAAGATCAACATGAAACACACCTACAATTGGCACTAACTATTTTAACATATCTTTTTAAGTAATCCAAGACCAACATGAAACACACGACAATTGGTACTACTATTTTAACATATCTTTAAGTAACCAAGACCAACATGAAAACACACAAACAATTGGCACTACTATTTTTTTTTAACATATCTTTAAGTAACCAAGATTAACATGAAACACATGACAATTGGCACTACTATTTTAACATATCTTTAAGTGTAACCAAGATTAACATGAAAAGCCATGACAATTGACACTACTATTTTAACATATCTTTTAAGTAACCAAGATTAACATGAAAACCTGCATGACAATTGGCACTATACTATTTTAAATATATCTTTAAGTAACCAAGACCAACATGAAACACACACTACTATTGGTTATCTTTAAAGACACTACTATTGGCTACTTTTTAACATATCTTTAAGTAACCAAGATTAACATGAAAACATGACAATTGGCACTACTATTTTAACATATCTTTAAGTAACCAAGATGATTGGTACTACATGAAACACATGAAAAACATGAGAACCTTGGCACTACTATTTAAACATATCTTTAGCAAAACTAAGACCAAACATAGAAACACACAATTGCACACACATTATTATTGACCACTACACACGAATATTTTATACTTTAACATATCTTTAGTAACCAAGATCAACATGAAACACAATTCGACAATTGGCATATCTACTACTGGTTTTAACATATCTTTGGTAACCAAGACCAACATGAAACACATAATACTACTATTTTAACATACAAATTGGTTTAACATACTATTTTAACATCATAACATTTATCTAGTAACCACAAGATTAACATGAAGCACACCTAATATTGGCACTACTATTTTAACAACATATCTTTAAGTAACAA
>NC_134825.1:186474650-186527207 GCF_004210375.1 Tachypleus tridentatus | reverse complement strand
ACAAAGAGAGTTTGACTGATTTAAATTAACCACAAAGCTACACTATAGGCTATCTGTGTTCTGCCCACCACAGATATCAAAACCTCTAATTATCTCAATACTTCTCCACACAAAGAGAGTTTGACTGATTAAATTAACCACAAAGCTACACTATAGGCTATCTGTGTTCTGCCCACCACAGATATCAAAACCTCTAATTATCTCAATACTTCTCCACACAAAGAGAGTTTGACTGATTAAATTAACCACAAAGCTACACTATAGGCTATCTGTGTTCTGCCCACCACAGATATCAAAACCTCTAATTATCTCAATACTTCTCACACAAGAGAGTTTGACTGATTTAAATTAACCACAAAGCTACACTATAGGCTATCTGTGTTCTGCCCACCACAGATATCAAAACCTCTAATTATCTCAATACTTCTCCACACAAAAGAGGTTTGACTGATTTAAATTAACCACAAAGCTACACTATAGGCTATCTGTGTTCTGCCCACCACAGATATCAAAACCTCTAATTATCTCAATACTTCTCCACACAAAGAGAGTTTGACTGATTTAAATTAACCACAAAGCTACACTATAGGCTATCTGTGTTCTGCCCACACAGATATCAAAACCTCTAATTATCTCAATACTTCTCCACACAGAGAGTTTGACTGATTTAAATTAACCACAAAGCTACACTATCTATCTGTGTTCTGCCCACCACAGATATCAAAACCTCTAATTATCTCAATACACACAGGAGAGTTTGACTGATTAAATTAACCACACACACTTAGAGGCTATCTGTGTTCTGCCCACCACAGATATCAAAACCTCTAATTATCTCAATACTTCTCCACACAAGCTTTGACTGATTAAATTAACCACAAAGCTACACTATAGACTATCTGTGTTCTGCCCACCACAGATATCAAAACCTCTAATTATCTCAATACTTCTCCACACAAGAGAGTTTGACTGATTTAAATTAACCACAAAGCTACACTATAGGCTATCTGTGTTCTGCCCACCACAGATATCAAAACCTCTAATTATCTCAATACTTCTCCACACAAGAGAGTTTGACTGATTTAAATTAACCACAAAGCTACACTATAGGCTATCTGTGTTCTGCCCACCACAGATATCAAAACCTCTAATTATCTCAATACTTCTCCACACAAAGAGAGTTTGACTGATTTAAATTAACCACAAAGCTACACTATAGGCTATCTGTGTTCTGCCCACCACAGATATCAAAACCTCTAATTATCTCAATACTTCTCCACACAAAGAGAGTTTGACTGTTTGATGATTTGACTGATTAAATTAACCACAAAGCTACACTATAGGCTATCTGTGTTCTGCCCACCACAGATATCAAAACCTCTAATTATCTCAATACTTCTCCACACAAAGAGAGTTTGACTGATTAAATTAACCACAAAGCTACACTATAGGCTATCTGTGTTCTGCCCACCACAGATATCAAAACCTCTAATTATCTCAATACTTCTCCACACACAGAGAGTTTGACTGATTTAAATTAACCACAAAGCTACACTATAGGCTATCTGTGTTCTGCCCACCACAGATATCAAAACCTCTAATTATCTCAATACTTCTCCACACAAGAGAGTTTGACTGATTTAAATTAACCACAAAGCTACACTATAGGCTATCTGTGTTCTGCCCACCACAGATATCAAAACCTCTAATTATCTCAATACTTCTCCCACACAAAGAGAGTTTGACTGATTTAAATTAACCACAAAGCTACACTATAGGCTATCTGTGTTCTGCCCACCACAGATATCAAAACCTCTAATTATCTCAATACTTCTCCACACAAGAGAGAGTTTGACTGATTAAATTAACCACAAAGAAGCTGCCCACCACAGATATCAAAACCTCTAATTATCTCAATAATTATCTCCACTATAGGCTATCTGTGTTCTGCCCACCACAGATATCAAAACCTCTAATTATCTCAATATCTTCTCCACACAAAGAGAGTTTGACTGATTTAAATTAACCACAAAGCTACACTATAGGCTATCTGTGTTCTGCCCACCACAGATATCAAAACCTCTAATTATCTCAATACTTCTCCACACAAAGAGAGTTTGACTGATTTAAATTAACCACAAAGCTACACTATAGGCTATCTGTGTTCTGCCCACCACAGATATCAAAACCTCTAATTATCTCAATACTTCTCCACACAAGAGAGTTTGACTGATTTAAATTAACCACAAAGCTACACTATAGGCTATCTGTGTTCTGCCCACCACAGATATCAAAACCTCTAATTATCTCAATACTTCTCCACACAAGAGAGTTTGACTGATTAAATTAACCACAAAGCTACACTATAGGCTATCTGTGTTCTGCCCACCACAGATATCAAAACCTCTAATTATCTCAATACTTCTCCACACATAGAGAGTTTGACTGATTTAAATTAACCACAAAGCTACACTATAGGCTATCTGTGTTCTGCCCACCACAGATATCAAAACCTCTAATTATCTCAATACTTCTCACACAAAGAGAGTTTGACTGATTAAATTAACCACAAAGCTACACTATAGGCTATCTGTGTTCTGCCCACCACAGATATCAAAACCTCTAATTATCTCAATACTTCTCCACACAAAGAGAGTTTGACTGATTTAAATTAACCACAAAGCTACACTATAGGCTATCTGTGTTCTGCCCACCACAGATATCAAAACCTCTAATTATCTCAATACTTCTCCACACAAAGAGAGTTTGACTGATTAAATTAACCACAAAGCTACACTATAGACTATCTGTGTTCTGCCCACCACAGATATCAAAACCTCTAATTATCTCAATACTTCTCCACACAAAGAGAGTTTGACTGATTTAAATTAACCACAAAGCTACACTATAGGCTATCTGTGTTCTGCCCACCACAGATATCAAAACCTCTAATTATCTCAATACTTCTCCACACAAAGAGAGTTTGACTGATTAAATTAACCACAAAGCTACACTATAGGCTATCTGTGTTCTGCCCACCACAGATATCAAAACCTCTAATTATCTCAATACTTCTCCACACAAAGAGAGTTTGACTGATTTAAATTAACCACAAAGCTACACTATAGGCTATCTGTGTTCTGCCCACCACAGATATCAAAACCTCTAATTATCTCAATACTTCTCCACACAAAGAGAGTTTGACTGATTAAATTAACCAGAAAGCTACACTATAGGCTATCTGTGTTCTGCCCACCACAGATATCAAAACCTCTAATTATCTCAATACTTCTCCACACACAGAGAGTTTGACTGATTTAAATTAACCACAAAGCTACACTATAGGCTATCTGTGTTCTGCCCACCACAGATATCAAAACCTCTAATTATCTCAATACTTCTCCACACAAAGAGAGTTTGACTGATTAAATTAACCACAAAGCTACACTATAGGCTATCTGTGTTCTGCCCACCACAGATATCAAAACCTCTAATTATCTCAATACTTCTCCACACAAAGAGAGTTTGACTGATTTAAATTAACCACAAAGCTACACTATAGGCTATCTGTGTTCTGTCCACCACAGATATCAAAACCTCTAATTATCTCAATACTTCTCCACACAAAGAGAGTTTGACTGATTAAATTAACCACAAAGCTACACTATAGGCTATCTGTGTTCTGCCCACCACAGATATCAAAACCTCTAATTATCTCAATACTTCTCCACACAAAGAGAGTTTGACTGATTAAATTAACCACAAAGCTACACTATAGGCTATCTGTTTCTGCCCACCACAGATATCAAAACCTCTAATTATCTCAATACTTCTCCACACAAAGAGAGTTTGACTGATTAAATTAACCACAAAGCTACACTATAGGCTATCTGTGTTCTGCCCACCACAGATATCAAAACCTCTAATTATCTCAATACTTCTCCACACAAAGAGAGTTTGACTGATTAAATTAGCCACAAAGCTACACTATAGGCTATCTGTGTTCTGCCCACCACAGATATCAAAACCTCTAATTATCTCAATACTTCTCCACACAAAGAGAGTTTGACTGATTAAATTAACCACAAAGCTACACTATAGACTATCTGTGTTCTGCAAACCACAGATATCAAAACCTCTAATTATCTCAATACTTCTCCACACAAGAGAGTTTGACTAATTTAAATTAACCACAAAGCTACACTATAGGCTATCTGTGTTCTGCCCACCACAGATATCAAAACCTCTAATTATCTCAATGCTTCTCACACACAAGAGAGTTTGACTGATTAAATTAACCACAAAGCTACACTATAGGCTATCTGTGTTCTGCCCACCACAGATATCAAAACCTCTAATTATCTCAATACTTCTCCACACAAAGAGAGTTTGACTGATTTAAATTAACCACAAAGCTACACTATAGGCTATCTGTGTTCTGCCCACCACAGATATCAAAACCTCTAATTATCTCAATACTTCTCCACACAAAGAGAGTTCGACTGATTTAAATTAACCACAAAGCTACACTATAGGCTATATGTGTTCTGCCCACCACAGATATCAAAACCTCTAATTATCTCAATACTTCTCCACACAAAGAGTTTGACTGATTTAAATTAACCACAAAGCTACACTATAGGCTATCTGTGTTCTGCCCACCACAGATATCAAAACCTCTAATTATCTCAATACTTCTCCACACAAAGAGAGTTTGACTGATTTAAATTAACCACAAAGCTACACTATAGGCTATCTGTGTTCTGCCCACCACAGATATCAAAACCTCTAATTATCTCAATACTTCTCCACACAAAGAGAGTTTGACTGATTAAATTAACCACAAAGCTACACTGTAGGCTATCTGTGTTCTGCCCACCACAGATATCAAAACCTCTAATTATCTCAATACTTCTCCACACAAAGAGAGTTTGACTGATTTAAATTAACCACAAAGCTACACTATAGGCTATCTGTGTTCTGCCCACCACAGATATCAAAACCTCTAATTATCTCAATACTTCTCCACACAAAGAGAGTTTGACTGATTAAATTAACCACAAAGCTACACTATAGACTATCTGTGTTCTGCCCACCACAGATATCAAAACCTCTAATTATCTCAATACTTCTCCACACATAGAGAGTTTGACTGATTTAAATTAACCACAAAGCTACACTATAGGCTATCTGTGTTCTGCCCACCACAGATATCAAAACCTCTAATTATCTCAATACTTCTCCACACAAAGAGAGTTTGACTGATTAAATTAACCACAAAGCTACACTATAGGCTATCTGTGTTCTGCCCACCACAGATATCAAAACCTCTAATTATCTCAATATATCTCCACACAAAGAGAGTTTGACTGATTTAAATTAACCACAAAGCTACACTATAGGCTATCTGTGTTCTGCCCACCACAGATATCAAAACCTCTAATTATCTCAATACTTCTCCACACAAGAGAGTTTGACTGATTAAATTAACCACAAAGCTACACTGTAGGCTATCTGTGTTCCGCCCACCACAGATATCAAAACCTCTAATTATCTCAATACTTCTCCACACAAAGAGAGTTTGACTGATTTAAATTAACCACAAAGCTACACTATAGGCTATCTGTGTTCTGCCCACCACAGATATCAAAACCTCTAATTATCTCAATACTTCTCCACACAAAGAGAGTTTGACTGATTAAATTAACCACAAAGCTACACTATAGACTATCTGTGTTCTGCCCACCACAGATATCAAAACCTCTAATTATCTCAATACTTCTCCACACAAGAGAGTTTGACTGATTTAAATTAACCACAAAGCTACACTATAGGCTATCTGTGTTCTGCCCACCACAGATATCAAAACCTCTAATTATCTCAATACTTCTCCACACAAAGAGAGTTTGACTGATTAAATTAACCACAAAGCTACACTATAGACTATCTGTGTTCTGCTCACCACAGATATCAAAACCTCTAATTATCTCAATACTTCTCCACACAAAGACAGTTTGACTGATTTAAATTAACCACAAAGCTACACTGTAGGCTATCTGTATTCTGCTCACCACAGATATCAAAACCTCTAATTATCTCAATACTTCTCCACACAAAGAGAGTTTGACTGATTAAATTAACCACAAAGCTACACTGTAGGCTATCTGTGTTCTGCCCACCACAGATATCAAAACCTCTAATTATCTCAATACTTCTCCACACAAAGAGAGTTTGACTGATTTAAATTAACCACAAAGCTACACTATAGGCTATCTGTGTTCTGCCCACCACAGATATCAAAACCTCTAATTATCTCAATACTTCTCCACACAAAGAGAGTTTGACTGATTAAATTAACCACAAAGCTACACTATAGACTATCTGTGTTCTGCCCACCACAGATATCAAAACCTCTAATTATCTCAATACTTCTCCACACAAAGAGAGTTTGACTGATTAAATTAACCACAAAGCTACACTATAGACTATCTGTGTTCTGCCCACCACAGATATCAAAACCTCTAATTATCTCAATACTTCTCCACACAAAGAGAGTTTGACTGATTTAAATTAACCACAAAGCTACACTATAGGCTATCTGTGTTCTGCCCACCACAGATATCAAAACCTCTAATTATCTCAATACTTCTCACACAAAGAGAGTTTGACTGATTAAATTAACCACAAAGCTACACTATAGGCTATCTGTGTTCTGCCCACCACAGATATCAAAACCTCTAATTATCTCAATACTTCTCCACACAAAGAGAGTTTGACTGATTTAAATTAACCACAAAGCTACACTATAGGCTATCTGTGTTCTGCCCACCACAGATATCAAAACCTCTAATTATCTCAATACTTCTCCACACAAAGAGAGTTTGACTGATTAAATTAACCACAAAGCTACACTGTAGGCTATCTGTGTTCTGCCCACCACAGATATCAAAACCTCTAATTATCTCAATACTTCTCCACACAAAGAGAGTTTGACTGATTTAAATTAACCACAAAGCTACACTATAGGCTATCTGTGTTCTGCCCACCACAGATATCAAAACCTCTAATTATCTCAATACTTCTCCACACAAAGAGAGTTTGACTGATTAAATTAACCACAAAGCTACACTGTAGGCTATCTGTGTTCTGCTCACCACAGATATCAAAACCTCTAATTATCTCAATACTTCTCCACACAAAGAGAGTTTGACTGATTAAATTAACCACAAAGCTACACTGTAGGCTATCTGTGTTCTGCCCACCACAGATATCAAAACCTCTAATTATCTCAATACTTCTCCACACAAAGAGAGTTTGACTGATTTAAATTAACCACAAAGCTACACTATAGGCTATCTGTGTTCTGCCCACCACAGATATCAAAACCTCTAATTATCTCAATACTTCTCCACACAAAGAGAGTTTGACTGATTAAATTAACCACAAAGCTACACTATAGACTATCTGTGTTCTGCCCACCACAGATATCAAAACCTCTAATTATCTCAATACTTCTCCACACATAGAGAGAGTTTGACTGATTTAAATTAACCACAAAGCTACACTATAGGCTATCTGTGTTCTGCCCACCACAGATATCAAAACCTCTAATTATCTCAATACTTCTCCACACAAAGAGAGTTTGACTGATTAAATTAACCACAAAGCTACACTATAGGCTATCTGTGTTCTGCCCACCACAGATATCAAAACCTCTAATTATCTCAATACTTCTCCACACAAAGAGAGTTTGACTGATTTAAATTAACCACAAAGCTACACTATAGGCTATCTGTGTTCTGCCCACCACAGATATCAAAACCTCTAATTATCTCAATACTTCTCCACACAAAGAGAGTTTGACTGATTAAATTAACCACAAAGCTACACTGTAGGCTATCTGTGTTCTGCCCACCACAGATATCAAAACCTCTAATTATCTCAATACTTCTCCACACAAAGAGAGTTTGACTGATTTAAATTAACCACAAAGCTACACTATAGGCTATCTGTGTTCTGCCCACCACAGATATCAAAACCTCTAATTATCTCAATACTTCTCCACACAAAGAGAGTTTGACTGATTAAATTAACCACAAAGCTACACTATAGACTATCTGTGTTCTGCCCACCACAGATATCAAAACCTCTAATTATCTCAATACTTCTCACACATAGAGAGTTTGACTGATTTAAATTAACCACAAAGCTACACTATAGGCTATCTGTGTTCTGCCCACCACAGATATCAAAACCTCTAATTATCTCAATACTTCTCCACACAAAGAGAGTTTGACTGATTAAATTAACCACAAAGCTACACTATAGGCTATCTGTGTTCTGCCCACCACAGATATCAAAACCTCTAATTATCTCAATACTTCTCCACACAAAGAGAGTTTGACTGATTTAAATTAACCACAAAGCTACACTATAGGCTATCTGTGTTCTGCCCACCACAGATATCAAAACCTCTAATTATCTCAATACTTCTCCACACAAAGAGAGTTTGACTGATTAAATTAACCAGAAAGCTACACTATAGGCTATCTGTGTTCTGCCCACCACAAATATCAAAACCTCTAATTATCTCAATACTTCTCCACACAAGAGAGTTTGACTGATTAAATTAACCACAAAGCTACACTATAGGCTATCTGTGTTCTGCCCACCACAGATATCAAAACCTCTAATTATCTCAATACTTCTCCACACACAGAGAGTTTGACTGATTTAAATTAACCACAAAGCTACACTATAGGCTATCTGTGTTCTGCCCACCACAGATATCAAAACCTCTAATTATCTCAATACTTCTCCACACAAAGAGAGTTTGACTGATTAAATTAACCACAAAGCTACACTATAGGCTATCTGTGTTCTGCCCACCACAGATATCAAAACCTCTAATTATCTCAATACTTCTCCACACAAAGAGAGTTTGACTGATTTAAATTAACCACAAAGCTACACTATAGGCTATCTGTGTTCTGTCCACCACAGATATCAAAACCTCTAATTATCTCAATACTTCTCCACACAAAGAGAGTTTGACTGATTAAATTAACCACAAAGCTACACTGTAGGCTATCTGTGTTCTGCCCACCACAGATATCAAAACCTCTAATTATCTCAATACTTCTCCACACAAAGAGAGTTTGACTGATTAAATTAACCACAAAGCTACACTATAGGCTATCTGTGTTCTGCCCACCACAAATATCAAAACCTCTAATTATCTCAATACTTCTCCACACAAAGAGAGTTTGACTGATTAAATTAGCCACAAAGCTACACTATAGGCTATCTGTGTTCTGCCCACCACAGATATCAAAACCTCTAATTATCTCAATACTTCTCCACACATAGAGAGTTTGACTGATTTAAATTAACCACAAAGCTACACTATAGGCTATCTGTGTTCTGCCAACCACAGATATAAAACCTGGTTTTATCAGTGTGTACTCACAGACATACTCTTGTGCTACCTGGAGGAGGAAAGCCATGTAAAGAGAGGATAAATAAATTTTCTTTTCTGATTTTTCTAAGTCCCATATTATATTTTTCAAATTTAAATATACTTTGCCACTGAAGTTTCTCAGACCAATATAACACACATGTAATACATGTACATGTTTTAAATCTTTGTATACATGAGACTTTAATGTAACCAAAATATTTTTTTCTTAGGTTTCAAAAACATTTACAACTGATGCTTTGGTTCTCACTTTGATTATTTTGTATAAAATATCTACAACTTACGTCTTTAACCTGAACACAAGTTCTTTCATCTTCAACAACAATTAACACAGGGGCAGCATCTGGCAAAGATTTGACATCTTCCAGGACTTCAGTCAAAACTCCGATCAGAGCTTCCCATTTTGGACTAACCTCTGGCTTTACTGATGAAACATGCAAAAGTTCAGTAATATAACTTAGTTAACCATGAAAAACATTACTGTATTGTACACAAATTTTAATGAACTTCAAAAGAAAAAAAAAAAGATTCCAAAACTCGAGCAGTTTTGAAAAGTTAATTATTATTTTTCAGTAAAATAAAAAGTGTTGACTTAGTAGGTGCACTGTACAATATAGGTGAAGATGTTGATGTCACATAGTGTTTTCTCCCAAAGAAAAATGATCAAACATTTGAATGTCATAGAAGTTTGGGATCTTATTTCTAGAAATTCATTGTACCTTTTGTGTTTGATCCAATGAACTAATTCTTTAATAAAACAAAGATTCTTACCAAAAACTTTCACTCCACTAGCAGTTTTAGCTATCTTTTTTTTATTTTCAGACCCAAACACTCGTGCATGAGCTTGCTACAAAGATAAAACAAATAACATAGTATTTTATAATACTAAACTTTAATTTGAATATTACGTTGACCATTTCAACAATGCATGCAATTTGAGAATTGTGGAACTCATTTATACTTAACACTGAAAGAAATATTTAATTCTTAAGTTATGTTACAAGTCTCAACCACTGGTTTATAAGAACAAAAATATTTAATGTCCACTTTTTAAGTTACAATTGTTTCCTTCTGTTTTCCAAACAAGAATCTAGGGGTAAAAAAAACAGTACTTACTAAAAACATACTTTCAGCTGCATCCAAAAATAACCAATCAGATATCAGGAAATTATTGGTTACACTGTCTCTGAAAATGACAAAAAAAAAACCATTAATTGTTACAGTAACAGAAATATAAAAAACTAATAAAAATACAACTCACAATATCATAAATATAAAAAACTAATAAAAATACCACAACTCACAATATCATAAATATAACAAACTAATAAAATACACCATAATCACAAAATCATAAATATAAAATAATAAAATACACCACACTCACAATATCATAAATATAAAAAACTAATAAAATACACCATAATCACAATATCATAAATATAAAATAATAAAATACACCACACTCACAATATCATAAATATAAAAAACTAATAAAATACACCATAATCACAATATCATAAATATAAAATAATAAAATACCACAACTCACAATATCATAAATATAAAAAACTAATAAAATACACCATAATCACAGTATCATAAATATAAAATAATAAAATACCACAAATCACAATATCATAAATATAAAAAACTAATAAAATACACCATAATCACAGTATCATAAATATAAAAAAACTAATAAAATACACCATAATCACAATATTATAAATATAAAATAATAAAATACACCACACTCACAATATCATAAATATAAAAAACTAAAAAAATACACCATAATCACAATATCATAAATATAAAATAATAAAATACCACAACTCACAATATCATAAATATAAAAAACTAATAAAATACACCATAATCACAGTATCATAAATATAAAATAATAAAATACCACAACTCACAATATCATAAATATAAAAAACTAATAAAATACACCATAGTCACAATATCATAAATATAAAATAATAAAATACCACAACTCACAATATCATAAATATAAAAAACTAATAAAATACACCATAATCACAATATCATAAATATAAAATAATAAAATACCACAACTCACAATATCATAAATAAAAAAAACTAATAAAATACACCATAATCACAGTACCATAAATATAAAATAATAAAATACCACAACTCACAATATCATAAATATAAAAAACTAATAAAATACACCATAATCACAGTATCATAAATATAAAAAACTAATAAAATACACCATAATCACAGTATCATAAATATAAAATAATAAAATACCACAACTCACAATATCATAACTATAAAAAACTAATAAAATACACCATAATCACAATATCAAAAATATAAAATAATAAAATACCACAACTCACAATATCATAAATATAAAAAACTAATAAAATACACCATAATCACAATATCATAAATATAAAATAATAAAATACACCATAATCACAGTATCATAAATATAAAATAATAAAATACCACAACTCACAATATCATAACTATAAAAAAACTAATAAAATACACCATAATCACAATATCAGAAATATAAAATAATAAAATAAACTATACTCACAGTATCAAAAATATAAAATAATAAAATAAACTATACTCACAGTATCAAAAATATAAAATAATAAAATACACCATACTCACAATATCAGAAATATAAAATAATAAAATAACCTATACTCACAGTATCAAAAATATAAAATAATAAAATACACCATACTCAAAATATCAGAAATATAAAATAATAAAATAAACTATACTCACAGTATCAAAAATATAAAATAATAAAATACACCATACTCACAATATCAGAAATATAAAATAATAAAATACACCATAATCACAATATCAGAAATATAAACTAATAAAATACACCATACTCACAATATCAGAAATATAAAATAATAAAATACACCATAATCACGATATCAGAAATATAAACTAATAAAATACACCATAATCATAATATCAGAAATATAAAATAATAAATTACACCATACTCACAATATCAGAAATATAAACTAATAAAATACACCATACTCACAATATCAGAAATATAAAATAATAAAATACACCATAATCACCATGTCATAAATATAAAATAATAAAATACACCATACTCACAATATCAGAAATATAAAATAATAAAATACACCATAATCAAAATATCAGAAATATAAACTAATAAAATACACCATACTCACAACATCAGAAATATAAACTAATAAAATACACCACAATCACAATATCAGAAATATAAAATAATAAAATACACCATAATCACAATATCATAAATATAAAATAATAAAATACACCATAATCACAATATCAGAAATATAAAATAATAAAATACACCATAATTACCATGTCATAAATATAAACTAACAATACTTTCAATAAGTCTGGGACAAACTTGTTGTTTTACTTAAATAATTATTGAATTTCATTTCAAATATCTATTTGGAAAATAAATATACACAAATATATGAAGCTGTCAAAATGTTCATTTATCTTATCAACACAAGTAGCTCATGATAGAAGTAGATTCACCTAACTATACTCCTAAACCCAGAGTTGAAATAAGTCCTTACTCTTGTTAAGTACAAGTTAAGCTCATGACAAATAATTTTTATTTTTATTTTTGCTCTATAAAAACGTTTTTTTTGCTTTATAATTTCACATGAAGACTCAAGATTTACATACAATAATATAGACAAAAGTTTATCTTAATAATTCTAAAGAAGCTGTAATTTTTAACTAGTTTTTTGTGCCATCTTTATTAGCCATTAGTGAAAAATAAGTACTTTATTAACAAATCAAAATAAATCAATTACTGAACTTCCAACATAACGACAGAAACTAGTTGTTTAGCAACATTCTTTCACCTAGTGTAACAAAGACTTGTATCAGTTTATCAGACATCTAACGTTCCTCCAACTAGTGTAACAAAGGTTTGTATCAGTTAATCAGAAATTTAACATTACTCCAACTAGTGAAACAAAGGTTTCTATTAGATTATCAGACATCTAATGTTCCTCCGAGTACTGTAAAAAAGGTTTGTATTAGTGTCTCAGACATCTAACGTTCCTCCAACTAGCGTAACAAAGGTTTCTATTAGATTATCAGACATCTAACGTTCCTCCGAGTACTGTAACAAAGGTTTGTATTAGTTTATCAGACATCTAACATTCCTCAAGCTAGTGTAACAAAGGTTTGTATTAGTTTATCAGACATCTAATGTTCCTCAAGCTAGTGTAACAAAGGTTTGTATCAGTTTATAAGACATCTAATGTTCCTCAAGCTAGTGTAACAAAGGTTTGTATCAGTTTATAAGACATCTAACATTCCTCAAGCTAGTGTAACAAATGTTTGTATCAGTTTATCAGACATCTAACGTTCCTCAAGCTAGTGTAACAAAGGTTTGTATCAGTTTATAAGACATCTAACGTTCCTCAAGCTAGTGTAACAAAGGTTTGTATCAGTTTATAAGACATCTAACGTTCCTCAAGCTAGTGTAACAAAGGTTTGTATCAGTTTATAAGACATCTAACATTCCTCAAGCTAGTGTAACAAATGTTTGTATCAGTTTATAAGACATCTAACGTTCCTCAAGCTAGTGTAACAAATGTTTGTATCAGTTTATAAGACATCTAACATTCCTCAAGATAGTATAACAAAGGTTTGTATTAGTTTATTAGATATCTAACATTCCTTCAACTTATGTACCATAGGTTTGTATTAGTTTATCAAACATTTAATATTCCATGTTCTTTTTGAGAAGTCTCAATGAAACTTAATAAAAACATGATTATAATATCTTCTGGAAATTTCTAAACATACAGAACACATTCTACTAAAGACCTAATTTAAGTATTAGGGAGTCGGCAGGTTTTAGTTGTCTCTGAAACACATAAAACTCACATTATAAAGCTTCCACTTCAGTCAAAATTTATTAATCAAACACCAGATGATTCAACAATTAACTACTATATTAACATATCTTTATGTAACCAAGACCAACATGAAACACACAACTATTAGCACCACTATTTTAACATATCTTTATGTAACCAAGACCAACATGAAACACACGACTATTGACACTACTATTTTAACATATCTTTAAGTAACCAAGACCAACATCAAACACACAACTATTGACACTACTATTTTAACATATCTTTAAGTAACCAAAACCAACATGAAACACACAATTATTGACACTACTATTTTAACATATCTTTATGTAACCAAGATCAACATGAAACACACGACAATTGGCACTACTATTTTAACATATCTTTAAGTAACCAAGACCAACATGAAACACACGACAATTGGTACTACTATTTTAACATATCTTTAAGTAACCAAGATTAACATGAAACACATGACAATTGGCACTACTATTTTAACATATCTTTAAGTAACCAAGATTAACATGAAAAACATGACAATTGGCACTACTATTTTAACATATCTTTAAGTAACCAAGATTAACATGAAACACATGACAATTGGCACTACTATTTTAACATATCTTTAAGTAACCAAGACCAACATGAAACACACAATTATTGACACTACTATTTTAACATATCTTTAAGTAACCAAGATTAACATGAAAAACATGACAATTGGCACTACTATTTTAACATATCTTTAAGTAACCAAGACCAACATGAAACACACAATTATTGACACTACTATTTTAACATATCTTTAGTAACCAAGATCAACATGAAACACACGACAATTGGCACTACTATTTTAACATATCTTTATGTAACCAAGACCAACATGAAACACACGACTATTGACACTACTATTTTAACATATCTTCAAGTAACCAAGACCAACATCAAACACACAATTATTGACACTACTATTTTAACATATCTTTATGTAACCAAGATCAACATGAAACACACGACAATTGGCACTACTATTTTAACATATCTTTATGTAACCAAGATCAACATGAAACACACGACAATTGGCACTACTATTTTAACATATCTTTAAGTAACCAAGACCAACATGAAACACACGACAATTGGTACTACTATTTTAACATATCTTTAAGTAACCAAGACCAACATGAAACACACAACAATTGGCACTACTATTTTAACATATCTTTAAGTAACCAAGATTAACATGAAACACATGACAATTGGCACTACTATTTTAACATATCTTTAAGTAACCAAGATTAACATGAAAAACATGACAATTGACACTACTATTTTAACATATCTTTAAGTAACCAAGATTAACATGAAACACATGACAATTGGCACTACTATTTTAACATATCTTTAAGTAACCAAGACCAACATGAAACACACAATTATTGACACTACTATTTTAACATATCTTTAAGTAACCAAGATTAACATGAAAAACATGACAATTGGCACTACTATTTTAACATATCTTTAAGTAACCAAGATTAACATGAAACACATGACAATTGGCACTACTATTTTAACATATCTTTAAGTAACCAAGACCAACATGAAACACACAATTATTGACACTACTATTTTAACATATCTTTAGTAACCAAGATCAACATGAAACACACGACAATTGGCACTACTATTTTAACATATCTTTAAGTAACCAAGACCAACATGAAACACACACGACAATTGGTACTACTATTTTAACATATCTTTAAGTAACCAAGATTAACATGAAGCACACAATATTGGCACTACTATTTTAACATATCTTTAAGTAACCAAGATTAACATGAAACACACGACAATTGGCACTACTATTTTAACATATCTTTAAGTAACCAAGATTAACATGAAACACATGACAATTGGCACTACTATTTTAACATATCTTTAAGTAACCAAGATTAACATGAAGCACACCTAATATTGGCACTACTATTTTAACATATCTTTAAGTAACCAAGACCAACATGAAACACACAATTATTGACACTACTATTTTAACATATCTTTAGTAACCAAGATCAACATGAAACACACGACAATTGGCACTACTATTTTAACATATCTTTAAGTAACCAAGACCAACATGAAACACACGACAATTGGTACTACTATTTTAACATATCTTTAAGTAACCAAGATTAACATGAAACACATGACAATTGGCACTACTATTTTAACATATCTTTAAGTAACCAAGATTAACATGAAGCACACGAATATTGGCACTACTATTTTAACATATCTTTAAGTAACCAAGACCAACATGAAACACACGACAATTGGCACTACTATTTTAACATATCTTTAGTAACCAAGACCAACATGAAACACACAACTATTGGCACTACTATTTTAACATATCTTTAAGTAACCAAGACCAACATGAAACACACGACAATTGGTACTACTATTTTAACATATCTTTATGTAACCAAGACCAACATGAAACACAAGACAATTGGTACTACTATTTTAACATATCTTTATGTAACCAAGACCAACATGAAACACACAACTATTAGCACTACTATTTTAACATATTTTTAAGTAACCAAGACCAACATGAAACACACGACAATTGGTACTACTATTTTAACATATCTTTATGTAACCAAGATTAACATGAAAAACATGACAATTGGCACTACTATTTTAACATATCTTTATGTAACCAAGACCAACATGAAACACAGAACTATTGGCACTACTATTTTAACATATCTATAAGTTACCAAGACCAACATGAAACACACAACTATTGGCACTACTATTTTAACATATCTTTAAGTAACCAAGACCAACATGAAACACACGACAATTAGCACTACTATTTTAACATATCATTAAGTAACCAAGACCAACAGAAACACACGACAATTAGCACTACTATTTTAACATATCTTTAAGTAACCAAGACCAACATGAAACACACGACAATTAGCACTACTATTTTAACATATCATTAAGTAACCAAGACCAACAGAAACACACGACAATTAGCACTACTATTTTAACATATCATTAAGTAACCAAGACCAACAGAAACACAATTATTGACACTACTATTTAACATGTCTTTAAGTAACCAAGACCAACAGAAACACACGACAATTAGCACTACTATTTTAACATATCATTAAGTAACCAAGACCAACAGAAACACAATTATTGACACTACTATTTAACATGTCTTTAAGTAACCAAGACCAACAGAAACACACGACAATTAGCACTACTATTTTAACATATCATTAAGTAACCAAGACCAACATCAAACACACAACTATTGACACTACTATTTTAACATATCTTTAAGTAACCAAAACCAACATGAAACACACAATTATTGACACTACTATTTTAACATATCATTAAGTAACCAAGACCAACATCAAACACACAACTATTGACACTACTATTTTAACATATCTTTAAGTAACCAAAACCAACATGAAACACACAATTATTGACACTACTATTTTAACATATCTTTATGTAACCAAGACCAACATCAAACACACAATTATTGACACTACTATTTTAACATATCTTTAAGTTACCAAGACCAACATGAAACACACGATTATTGACACTACTATTTTAACATATCTTTAAGTAACCAAGACCAACATGAAACACACGATTATTGACACTACTATTTTAACATATCTTTAAGTAACCAAGACCAACATGAAACACACACGATTATTGACACTACTATTTTAACATATCTTTAAGTAACCAAGACCAACATGAAACACACATTATTGACACTACTATTTTAACATATCTTTAAGTAACCAAGACCAACATGAAACACACGATTATTGACACTACTATTTTAACATATCTTTAAGTAACCAAGACCAACATGAAACACACGACAATTGGTACTACTATTTTAACATATCTTTAAGTAACCAAGACCAACATGAAAGACACGACTATTGACACTACTATTTTAACATATCTTCAAGTAACCAAGACCAACATCAAACACACAATTATTGACACTACTATTTTAACATATCTTTATGTAACTAAGACCAACATGAAACACACAACTATTGGTACTACTATTTTAACATATCTTTATGTAACCAAGACCAACATGAAACACACAATTATTGACACTACTATTTTAACATATCATTAAGTAACCAAGACCAACATGAAACACACGACAATTAGCACTACTATTTTAACATATCTTTAAGTAACCAAGACCAACAGAAACACATGACTATTGACACTACTATTTTAACATATCTTTAAGTAACCAAGACCAACATCAAACACACAATTATTGACACTACTATTTTAACATATCTTTAAGTAACCAAGATTAACATGAAACACATGACAATTGGCACTACTATTTTAACATATCTTTAAGTAACCAAGATTAACATGAAAAACATGACAATTGACACTACTATTTTAACATATCTTTAAGTAACCAAGATTAACATGAAACACATGACAATTGGCACTACTATTTTAACATATCTTTAAGTAACCAAGACCAACATGAAACACACAATTATTGACACTACTATTTTAACATATCTTTAAGTAACCAAGATTAACATGAAAAACATGACAATTGGCACTACTATTTTAACATATCTTTAAGTAACCAAGATTAACATGAAACACATGACAATTGGCACTACTATTTTAACATATCTTTAAGTAACCAAGACCAACATGAAACACACAATTATTGACACTACTATTTTAACATATCTTTAGTAACCAAGATCAACATGAAACACACGACAATTGGCACTACTATTTTAACATATCTTTAAGTAACCAAGACCAACATGAAACACACGACAATTGGTACTACTATTTTAACATATCTTTAAGTAACCAAGATTAACATGAAGCACACGAATATTGGCACTACTATTTTAACATATCTTTAAGTAACCAAGATTAACATGAAACACACGACAATTGGCACTACTATTTTAACATATCTTTAAGTAACCAAGATTAACATGAAACACATGACAATTGGCACTACTATTTTAACATATCTTTAAGTAACCAAGATTAACATGAAGCACACGAATATTGGCACTACTATTTTAACATATCTTTAAGTAACCAAGACCAACATGAAACACACAATTATTGACACTACTATTTTAACATATCTTTAGTAACCAAGATCAACATGAAACACACGACAATTGGCACTACTATTTTAACATATCTTTAAGTAACCAAGACCAACATGAAACACACGACAATTGGTACTACTATTTTAACATATCTTTAAGTAACCAAGATTAACATGAAACACATGACAATTGGCACTACTATTTTAACATATCTTTAAGTAACCAAGATTAACATGAAGCACACGAATATTGGCACTACTATTTTAACATATCTTTAAGTAACCAAGACCAACATGAAACACACGACAATTGGCACTACTATTTTAACATATCTTTAGTAACCAAGACCAACATGAAACACACAACTATTGGCACTACTATTTTAACATATCTTTAAGTAACCAAGACCAACATGAAACACACGACAATTGGTACTACTATTTTAACATATCTTTATGTAACCAAGACCAACATGAAACACAAGACAATTGGTACTACTATTTTAACATATCTTTATGTAACCAAGACCAACATGAAACACACAACTATTAGCACTACTATTTTAACATATTTTTTAAGTAACCAAGACCAACATGAAACACACGACAATTGGTACTACTATTTTAACATATCTTTATGTAACCAAGATTAACATGAAAAACATGACAATTGGCACTACTATTTTAACATATCTTTATGTAACCAAGACCAACATGAAACACAGAACTATTGGCACTACTATTTTAACATATCTATAAGTTACCAAGACCAACATGAAACACACAACTATTGGCACTACTATTTTAACATATCTTTAAGTAACCAAGACCAACATGAAACACACGACAATTAGCACTACTATTTTAACATATCATTAAGTAACCAAGACCAACAGAAACACACGACAATTAGCACTACTATTTTAACATATCTTTAAGTAACCAAGACCAACATGAAACACACGACAATTAGCACTACTATTTTAACATATCATTAAGTAACCAAGACCAACAGAAACACAATTATTGACACTACTATTTAACATGTCTTTAAGTAACCAAGACCAACAGAAACACACGACAATTAGCACTACTATTTTAACATATCATTAAGTAACCAAGACCAACAGAAACACAATTATTGACACTACTATTTAACATGTCTTTAAGTAACCAAGACCAACAGAAACACACGACAATTAGCACTACTATTTTAACATATCATTAAGTAACCAAGACCAACATCAAACACACAACTATTGACACTACTATTTTAACATATCTTTAAGTAACCAAAACCAACATGAAACACACAATTATTGACACTACTATTTTAACATATCATTAAGTAACCAAGACCAACATCAAACACACAACTATTGACACTACTATTTTAACATATCTTTAAGTAACCAAAACCAACATGAAACACACAATTATTGACACTACTATTTTAACATATCTTTATGTAACCAAGACCAACATCAAACACACAATTATTGACACTACTATTTTAACATATCTTTAAGTTACCAAGACCAACATGAAACACACGATTATTGACACTACTATTTTAACATATCTTTAAGTAACCAAGACCAACATGAAACACACGATTATTGACACTACTATTTTAACATATCTTTAAGTAACCAAGACCAACATGAAACACACGATTATTGACACTACTATTTTAACATATCTTTAAGTAACCAAGACCAACATGAAACACACGATTATTGACACTACTATTTTAACATATCTTTAAGTAACCAAGACCAACATGAAACACACGATTATTGACACTACTATTTTAACATATCTTTAAGTAACCAAGACCAACATGAAACACACGACAATTGGTACTACTATTTTAACATATCTTTAAGTAACCAAGACCAACATGAAAGACACGACTATTGACACTACTATTTTAACATATCTTCAAGTAACCAAGACCAACATCAAACACACAATTATTGACACTACTATTTTAACATATCTTTATGTAACTAAGACCAACATGAAACACACAACTATTGGTACTACTATTTTAACATATCTTTATGTAACCAAGACCAACATGAAACACACGATTATTGACACTACTATTTTAACATATCATTAAGTAACCAAGACCAACATGAAACACACGACAATTAGCACTACTATTTTAACATATCTTTAAGTAACCAAGACCAACAGAAACACATGACTATTGACACTACTATTTTAACATATCTTTAAGTAACCAAGACCAACATGAAACACACGATTATTGACACTACTATTTTAACATATCTTTAAGTAACCAAGACCAACATGAAACACACGATTATTGACACTACTATTTTAACATATCTTTAAGTAACCAAGACCAACATGAAACACACGATTATTGACACTACTATTTTAACATATCTTTAAGTAACCAAGACCAACATGAAACACACGACAATTGGTACTACTATTTTAACATATCTTTAAGTAACCAAGACCAACATGAAACACACGACTATTGACACTACTATTTTAACATATCTTCAAGTAACCAAGACCAACATCAAACACACAATTATTGACACTACTATTTTAACATATCTTTATGTAACTAAGACCAACATGAAACACACAACTATTGGTACTACTATTTTAACATATCTTTATGTAACCAAGACCAACATGAAACACACGATTATTGACACTACTATTTTAACATATCATTAAGTAACCAAGACCAACATGAAACACATGACTATTGTCATCACTCGTCTTTAATTTTCACATTACTCCATTACCAATAATCACAATGACTTCTGTTTACCTGATGGACTTCAGAAGGCTGTAAAATGTTATGCAGTCGTACTGGGTCAAGTAGCTGGAAACGAGAAAAAGTAACATGTTAAGGATAGTTGATGGTTCATGATGATTAAACTGTGCAACATAACAACTGACTGGAAGATTAAACTGTGCTACATAACAACTGACTGGAAGATTAAACTGTGCAACATAACAACTGACTGGAAGATTAAACTGATTACATAACAACTGATTGGAAGATTAAACTGTGTTACATGACAACTGAGTGAAAGATTAAACTGTGTTACATAACAACCGATTGGAAGATTAAACTGTGTTACATAACAACTGATTGGAAGATTAAACTGTACTACATAACAACCGATTGGAAGATTAAAATGTACTACATAACAACAGATTGGAAGATTAAACTGTGCTACATAACAACTGATCGGAAGATTAAACTGTACTACATAACAACCGATTGGGAGATTAAACTGTGCTACATAACAACAGATTGGAAGATTAAACTGTGCTACATAACAACTGACTGGAAGATTAAACTGTGTTACATAACAACAGATTGGAAGATTAAACTGTGCAACATAACAACTGACTGAAAGATTAAACTGTGCTACACAACAACTGATTGGAAGATTAAAATGTGTTACATAACAAGTGACTGAAAGATTAAACTGTGTTACATAACAACTGACTGAAAGATTAAACTGTGCTACATAACAACCGATTGGAAGATTAAAATGTGTTACATAACAAGTGACTGAAAGATTAAACTGTGTTACATAACAACTGACTGAAAGATTAAACTGTGCTACATAACAACTGACTGAAAGATTAAACTGTGCTACATAAGAACAGATTGGAAGATTAAACTGTGCTACATAACAACTGACTGAAAGATTAAACTGTGCTACATAACAACTGATTGAAAGATTAAACTGTGTTACATAACAACCTATTGGAAGATTAAAATGTGTTACATAACAAATGTTTGGAAGATTAACTGACAAAGTTTCTTACCATCTCTAAATGAACCCAGAAAAGAACATTTCACCCAATCTTAAAACATAGTTTCATGTTTGAATGAAACTACTTGTATGAATTAATGTCATAAGGAAACAATTAAAAAATGCAAAAAAATGAACAAACATTACATGAAGTATTATGTGAAGTTTGTTCCTGGTGCTATAGTATTGATATATGTACAAACATTACATGAAGTATTATGTGAAGTTTGTTCCTGGTGCTATAGTACTGATATATGTACAAACATTACATGAAGTATTATGTGAAGTTTGTTCCTGTGCTATAGTACTGATATATGTACAAACATTACATGAAGTATTATGTGAAGTTTGTTCCTGGTGCTATAGTACTGATATATGTACAAACATTACATGAAGTATTCTGTGAAGTTTGTTCCTGGTGCTATAGTATTGATATATGTACAAACATTACATGAAGTATTATGTGAAGTTTGTTCCTGGTGCTATAGTATTGATATATGTTTAGTTATTTGTTAACTATAATCATACAGAATCAACAGTATTGATGTAAGTTTAGTTATTTGTTAACTATAATCATATAGAATCAATAGTATTGATGTAAGTTTAGTTATTTGTTAACTATAATCATACAGAATCAACAGTATTAATGTTAGTTTAGTTATTTGTTAACTATAATCATACAGAATCAACAGTATTGATGTAAGTTTAGTTATTTGTTAACTATAATCATACAGAATCAACAGTATTAATGTTAGTTTAGTTATTTGTTAACTATAATCATACAGAATCAACAGTATTGATATAAGTTTAGTTATTTGTTAACTATAATCATACAGAATCAACAGTATTAATGTTAGTTTAGTTATTTGTTAACTATGATCATACAGAATCAACAGTATTGATATAAGTTTAGTTATTTGTTAACTATAATCATACAAAATCAACAGTATTAATGTAAGTTTAGTTATTTGTTAACTATAATCATACAGAATCAACAGTATTGATATAAGTTTAGTTATTTGTTAACTATAATCATACAGAATCAACAGTATTGATGTAAGTTTAGTTATTTGTTAACTATAATCATACAGAATCAACAGTATTGATGTAAGTTTAGTTATTTGTTAACTATAATCGTACATAATCACTTTTTGGTTGATATATTCACATAAACCACGTTTTTATATCCAGTATCTTGAGTTTTACAAAGCAATACTTCAAATTTCAAGTCTGTTCTTCTTTAATATAAAATAATAAAATGTAAATTGAGATAAAGAATTATACAAATGAAACATTTTAAAGATTTTTGCCAGTAAAAATAGTTACATCAAAATTGTACGCAAGGTTTTCAAGTCAGCAACTAGCCGATGAGTTTTTGGACCAAGTTGGTTCCAGATAGGGTCAAGCTGAAACTTGATGATTTTATCATACGATTTGGAGACAAAGTTTTCAAGAGTCAGTTCGTCAGTGTCGAGCTACATCAAACCAACAATAAAGTAATACATTTTTATGTGTTTGATAGTGCTTAAAGCTACTCAATGTATATGAACTAGCATTCCATAGTTTACGGACAACTCTAAACAAAAAGTAGGATTTAACCATCATTTGTTTGTAAAACAACCAATGTAGTAACAAGTGAGGAACCATGGAACCTTGTATAATATATATATATAACTTGATGACCAGTAAGCCTCATTCAGTTCTATAATAATTACAGTTACCAAAATATAGATAATGATATATTGTGTAGAGAAAGTTTGTGATGAGACACACCACTTGATACATAAGAATTTAAAGTTGAAATTCAGTTTAAATATTACACATTCTGATAATTATTCACTCATGAAAAACAGGCTTTATAACATTTTGATGAAGTTTTG
The DNA here is from genome assembly GCF_004210375.1 of Tachypleus tridentatus. NCBI lineage: Eukaryota > Metazoa > Arthropoda > Merostomata > Xiphosura > Limulidae > Tachypleus > Tachypleus tridentatus. The sequence continues at coordinate 186,501,891 of NC_134825.1, read as the reverse complement.
AATATTAATACATGTAGTTATATATTACATCCTTTAGAAATTACACATTCTGATAATTATTCACTCATGAAAAACAGGCTTTATAACATTTTGATGAAGTTTTGAATATTAATACATGTAGTTATATATTACATCCTTTAGAAATTACACATTCTGATAATTATTCACTCATGAAAAACAGGCTTTATAACATTTTGATGAAGTTTTGAATATTAATACATGTAGTTATATATTACATCCTTTAGAAATTACACATTCTGATAATTATTCACTCATGAAAAACAGGCTTTATAACATTTTGATGAAGAGTTGAATATTAATACATGTAGTTATATATTACAACATCCTTTAGAAATTACACATTCTGATAATTATTCACTCATGAAAAACAGGCTTTATAACATTTTGATGAAGTTTTGAATATTAATACATGTAGTTATATATTACATCCTTTAGAAATTACACATTCTGATAATTATTCACTCATGAGAAACAGGCTTTATAACATTTTGATAAAGTTTTGAATATTAATACATGTAGTTATATATTACATCCTTTAGAAATTACACATTCTGATAATTATTCACTCATGAAAAACAGGCTTTATAACATTTTGATAAAGTTTTGAATATTAATACATGTAGTTATATATTACATCCTTTAGAAATTACACATTCTGATAATTATTCACTCATGAAAAACAGGCTTTATAACATTTTGATGAAGTTTTGAATATTAATACATGTAGTTATATATTACAACATCCTTTTCTTTTTACAAAGTTCAGTTAATCACATTTTCCAAGCCAGGACAAGTTTGGTTGTATTTCCTCGTTAACTAGTTAAGGAAATTGTTAAATCTAACACTCCACTTCATTACTTAATATTAGCAGTAAAATACTGAGGTCCCTTAATCACAGATAAAAAGTAGTTTACAGAATAAGTGTTTAAAAACTTCAAGTCACAAATCAACACAAAAAAATAACAAACTGCAACTGCTACCCATGCTTTCAGCCATTACAGACCTGAAAGATATTTTTACAAAATGTCAAATCATCTCCACCATCATACAACAAATATTACAAAAGACAAAGTAAATCAAACCATTAATTATTCATAAAGTAAAACAGCTGTTTTAAACAAACATTACTTCACACACACAAATCTAAAACTCATTGCCTGTTATTAATAAAGCTCATCACATTGTGTTATTGTTACATTAAGAAACCAGAAGCAAAATCTAAACAAATGTAAAGAACAAACCAGCTACAAATGATTCTATTTAACACAGAGATATTACACTTTTTTATAAACACCTTTTAAATGACAGATATTCAAGCTAACTTTCTGATAAAGATTATGTGAAATTTCTTAAACAACAAGTTCAACCATCAGCCAATATTCACAAAGTCCACCTCAGTTCAACCATCAGCCAATATTCACAAAGTCCACCTCAGTTCAACCATCAGCCAATATTCACAAAGTCCACCTCAGTTCAACCATCAGCCAATATTCACAAAGTCCACCTCAGTTCAACCATCAGCCAACATTCACAAAGTCCACCTCATTATATCCTTACGTTCACAATCCCCACAAGTTAGAAAAGAACTCTCCTCCTTAATAAAAGTCTATACTCAAATCCCATTTAGGGTAATATAAAAACCTTAACCCATAAATTAAACACTTATTTCAATACAGGGACAAACCACGTGAGCTACTGTGTTCCTGGCTCGTGTATATGACCGTAAAGTCATGTGCATTAGTAAAACAAAACATTACATGAAAACTAAAACTAGTATTTGAACACATAGGAGTTGTTGTTGTATATTTTTAAGCACAAAGAGCTCTCTGTGTTCTGTCCACCACAGGTATCAAAACTCAGTTTCTAGTAGTTCAAGTCCATCGACATACCACTGGGGGCACATTTACGACTACCTAACAAAAATAACCATCCACTACCTATACCTAGAAACATAAAGTCATAAGTTAACATTGCCCTATTCTTTACAGCTTACAAAATAACCATCCACTACCTATACCTAGAAACATAAAGTCATAAGTTAACATTGCCCTATTCTTTACAGCTTACAAAATAACCATCCACTACCTATACCTAGAAACATAAAGTCATAAGTTAACATTGCCCTATTCTTTACAGCTTACAAAATAACCATCCACTACCTATACCTAGAAACATAAAGTCATAAGTTAACATTGCCCTATTCTTTACAGCTTACAAAATAACCATCCACTACCTATACCTAGAAACATAAAGTCATAAGTTAACATTGCCCTATTCTTTACAGCTTACAAAATAACCATCCACTACCTATACCTAGAAACATAAAGTCATAAGTTAACATTGCCCTATTCTTTACAGCTTACAAAATAACCATCCACTACCTATACCTAGAAACATAAAGTCATAAGTTAACATTGCCCTATTCTTTACAGCTTACAAAATAACAATCCACTACCTATACCTAGAAACATAAAGTCATAAGTTAACATTGCCCTATTCTTTACAGCTTACAAAATAACCATCCACTACCTATACCTAGACACATAAAGTCATAAGTTAACATTGCCCTATTCTTTACAGCTTACAAAATAACCATCCACTACCTATACCTAGAAACATAAAGTCATAAGTTAACATTGCCCTATTCTTTACAGCTTACAAAATAACCATCCACTACCTATACCTAGAAACATAAAGTCATAAGTTAACATTACCCTATTCTTTACAGCTTACAAAATAACCATCCACTACCTATACCTAGAAACATAAAGTCATAAGTTAACATTGCCCTATTCTTTACAGCTTACAAAATAACCATCCACTACCTATACCTAGAAACATAAAGTCATAAGTTAACATTGCCCTATTCTTTACAGCTTACAAAATAACCATCCACTACCTATACCTAGAAACATAAAGTCATAAGTTAACATTGCCCTATTCTTTACAGCTTACAAAATAACCATCCACTACCTATACCTAGAAACATAAAGTCATAAGTTAACATTACCCTATTCTTTTACAGCTTACAAAATAACCATCCACTACCTATACCTAGAAACATAAAGTTATAAGTTAACATTGCCCTATTCTTTACAGCTTACAAAATAACCATCCACTACCTATACCTAGAAACATAAAGTCATAAGTTAACATTGCCCTATTCTTTACAGCTTACAAAATAACCATCCACTACCTATACCTAGAAACATAGTCATAAGTTAACATTGCCCTATTCTTTACAGCTTACAAAATAACCATCCTCTACCTATACCTAGAAACATAAAGTCATAAGTTAACATTGCCCTATTCTTTACAGCTTACAAAATAACCATCCACTACCTATACCTAGAAACATAAAGTCATAAGTTAACATTGCCCTATTCTTTACAGTTTATAAAATAACCATCCACTACCTATACCTAGAAACATAAAGTCATAACTTAACATTACCCTATTCTTTACAGCTTACAAAATAACCATCCACTACCTATACCTAGAAACATAAAGTCATAAGTTAACATTGCCCTATTCTTTACAGCTTATAAAATAACCATCCACTACCTATACCTAGAAACATAAAGTCATAAGTTAACATTACCCTATTCTTTACAGCTTACAAAATAACCATCCACTACCTATACCTAGACACATAAAGTCATAAGTTAACATTGCCCTATTCTTTACAGCTTACAAAATAACCATCCACTACCTATACCTAGAAACATAAAGTCATAAATTAACATTGCCCTATTCTTTACAGCTTACAAAATAACCATCCACTACCTATACCTAGAAACATAAAGTCATAAGTTAACATTACCCTATTCTTTACAGCTTACAAAATAACCATCCACTACCTATACCTAGAAACATAAAGTCATAAGTTAACATTGCCCTATTCTTTACAGCTTACAAAATAACCATCCACTACCTATACCTAGAAACATAAAGTCATAAGTTAACATTGCCCTATTCTTTACAGCTTACAAAATAACCATCCACTACCTATACCTAGAAACATAAAGTCATAAGTTAACATTGCCCTATTCTTTACAGCTTACAAAATAACCATCCACTACCTATACCTAGAAACATAAAGTCATAAGTTAACATTGCCCTATTCTTTACAGCTTACAAAATAACCATCCACTACCTATACCTAGAAACATAAAGTTATAAGTTAACATTGCCCTATTCTTTACAGCTTACAAAATAACCATCCACTACCTATACCTAGAAACATAAAGTCATAAGTTAACATTGCCCTATTCTTTACAGCTTACAAAATAACCATCCACTACCTATACCTAGAAACATAGTCATAAGTTAACATTGCCCTATTCTTTACAGCTTACAAAATAACCATCCTCTACCTATACCTAGAAACATAAAGTCATAAGTTAACATTGCCCTATTCTTTACAGCTTACAAAATAACCATCCACTACCTATACCTAGAAACATAAAGTCATAAGTTAACATTGCCCTATTCTTTACAGTTTATAAAATAACCATCCACTACCTATACCTAGAAACATAAAGTCATAACTTAACATTACCCTATTCTTTACAGCTTACAAAATAACCATCCACTACCTATACCTAGAAACATAAAGTCATAAGTTAACATTGCCCTATTCTTTACAGCTTATAAAATAACCATCCACTACCTATACCTAGAAACATAAAGTCATAAGTTAACATTGCCCTATTCTTTACAGCTTATAAAATAACCATCCACTACCTATACCTAGAAACATAAAGTCATAAGTTAACATTACCCTATTCTTTACAGCTTACAAAATAACCATCCACTACCTATACCTAGAAACATAAAGTCATAAGTTAACATTGCCCTATTCTTTACAGTTTATAAAATAACCATCCACTACCTATACCTAGAAACATAAAATCATAAGTTAACATTGCCCTATTCTTTACAGCTTACAAAATAACCATCCACTACCTATACCTAGAAACATAAAGTCATAAGTTAACATTGCCCTATTCTTTACAGTTTACAAAATAACCATCCACTACCTATACCAAAAACATAAAGTCATAAGTTAACATTGCCCTATTCTTTACAGCTTACAAAATAACCATCCACTACCTATACCTAGAAACATAGTCATAAGTTAACATTGCCCTATTCTTTACAGCTTACAAAATAACCATCCACTACCTATACCTAGAAACATAAAGTCATAAGTTAACATTGCCCTATTCTTTACAGCTTACAAAATAACCATCCACTACCTATACCTAGAAACATAAAGTCATAAGTTAACATTGCTCTATTCTTTACAGCTTACAAAATAACCATCCACTACCTATACATAGAAACATAAAGTCATAAGGTAACATTGCTCTATTCTTTACAGCTTACAAAATAACCATCCACTACCTATACCTAGAAACATAAAGTCATAGGTTAACATTGCCCTATTCTTTACAGCTTACAAAATAACCATCCACTACCTATACCTAGAAACATAAAGTCATAAGTTAACATTGCCCTATTCTTTACAGCTTACAAAATAACCATCCACTACCTATACCTAGAAACATAAAGTCATAAGTTAACATTGCCCTATTCTTTACAGCTTACAAAATAACCATCCACTACCTATACCTAGAAACATAAAGTCATAAGTTAACATTGCCCTATTCTTTACAGCTTACAAAATAACCATCCACTACCTATACCTAGAAACAAAGTCATAAGTTAACATTGCCCTATTCTTTACAGCTTACAAAATAACCATCCACTACCTATACCTAGAAACATAAAGTCATAAGTTAACATTGCTCTATTCTTTACAGCTTACAAAATAACCATCCACTACCTATACCTAGAAACATAAAGTCATAAGGTAACATTGCTCTATTCTTTACAGCTTACAAAATAACCATCCACTACCTATACCTAGAAACATAAAGTCATAAGTTAACATTGCCCTATTCTTTACAGCTTACAAAATAACCATCCACTACCTATACCTAGAAACATAAAGTCATAAGTTAACATTGCCCTATTCTTTACAGCTTACAAAATAACCATCCACTACCTATACCTAGAAACATAAAGTCATAAGTTAACATTGCCCTATTCTTTACAGCTTACAAAATAACCATCCACTACCTATACCTAGAAACATAAAGTCATAAGTTAACATTGCCCTATTCTTTACAGCTTACAAAATAACCATCCACTACCTATACCTAGAAACATAAAGTCATAAGTTAACATTGCCCTATTCTTTACAGCTTACAAAATAACCATCCACTACCTATACCTAGAAACATAGTCATAAGTTAACATTGCCCTATTCTTTACAGCTTACAAAATAACCATCCACTACCTATACCTAGAAACATAAAGTCATAAGTTAACATTGCCCTATTCTTTACAGCTTACAAAATAACCATCCACTACCTATACCTAGAAACATAAAGTCATAAGTTAACATTGCCCTATTCTTTACAGCTTACAAAATAACCATCCACTACCTATACCTAGAAACATAAAGTCATAAGTTAACATTGCCCTATTCTTTACAGCTTACAAAATAACCATCCACTACCTATACCTAGAAACATAAAGTCATAAGTTAACATTGCCCTATTCTTTACAGCTTACAAAATAACCATCCACTACCTATACCTAGAAACATAAAGTCATAAGTTAACATCACCCCTATTCTTTACAGCTTACAAAATAACCATCCACTACCTATACCTAGAAACATAAAGTCATAAGTTAACATTGCCCTATTCTTTACAGCTTACAAAATAACCATCCACTACCTATACCTAGAAACATAAAGTCATAAGTTAACATTGCCCTATTCTTTACAGCTTACAAAATAACCATCCACTACCTATACCTAGAAACATAAAGTCATAAGTTAACATTGCCCTATTCTTTACAGCTTACAAAATAACCATCCACTACCTATACCTAGAAACATAAAGTCATAAGTTAACATTGCCCTATTCTTTACAGCTTACAAAATAACCATCCACTACCTATACCTAGAAACATAAAGTCATAAGTTAACATTGCCCTATTCTTTACAGCTTACAAAATAACCATCCACTACCTATACCTAGAAACATAAAGTCATAAGTTAACATTGCCCTATTCTTTACAGCTTACAAAATAACCATCCACTACCTATACCTAGAAACATAAAGTCATAAGTTAACATTGCCCTATTCTTTACAGCTTACAAAATAACCATCCACTACCTATACCTAGAAACATAAAGTCATAAGTTAACATTACCCTATTCTTTACAGCTTACAAAATAACCATCCACTACCTATACCTAGAAACATAAAGTCATAAGTTAACATTGCCCTATTCTTTACAGCTTACAAAATAACCATCCACTACCTATACCTAGAAACATAAAGTCATAAGTTAACATTGCCCTATTCTTTACAGCTTACAAAATAACCATCCACTACCTATACCTAGAAACATAAAGTCATAAGTTAACATTACCCTATTCTTTACAGCTTACAAAATAACCATCCACTACCTATACCTAGAAACATAAAGTTATAAGTTAACATTGCCCTATTCTTTACAGCTTACAAAATAACCATCCACTACCTATACCTAGAAACATAAAGTCATAACTTAACATTGCCCTATTCTTTACAGCTTACAAAATAACCATCCACTACCTATACCTAGAAACATAGTCATAAGTTAACATTGCCCTATTCTTTACAGCTTACAAAATAACCATCCACTACCTATACCTAGAAACATAAAGTCATAAGTTAACATTGCCCTATTCTTTACAGCTTACAAAATAACCATCCACTACCTATACCTAGAAACATAAAGTCATAAGTTAACATTGCCCTATTCTTTACAGTTTATAAAATAACCATCCACTACCTATACCTAGAAACATAAAGTCATAAGTTAACATTACCCTATTCTTTACAGCTTACAAAATAACCATCCACTACCTATACCTAGAAACATAGTCATAAGTTAACATTGCCCTATTCTTTACAGCTTATAAAATAACCATCCACTACCTATACCTAGAAACATAAAGTCATAAGTTAACATTACCCTATTCTTTACAGCTTACAAAATAACCATCCACTACCTATACCTAGAAACATAGTCATAAGTTAACATTGCCCTATTCTTTACAGTTTATAAAATAACCATCCACTACCTATACCTAGAAACATAAAGTCATAAGTTAACATTGCCCTATTCTTTACAGCTTACAAAATAACCATCCACTACCTATACCTAGAAACATAAAGTCATAAGTTAACATTGCTCTATTCTTTACAGCTTACAAAATAACCATCCACTACCTATACCTAGAAACATAAAGTCATAAGTTAACATTGCCCTATTCTTTACAGCTTACAAAATAACCATCCACTACCTATACCTAGAAACATAAAGTCATAAGTTAACATTGCCCTATTCTTTACAGCTTACAAAATAACCATCCACTACCTATACCTAAAAACATAAAGTCATAAGTTAACATTACCCTATTCTTTACAGCTTACAAAATAACCATCCACTACCTATACCTAGAAACATAAAGTCATAAGTTAACATTGCCCTATTCTTTACAACTTACAAAATAACCATCCACTACCTATACCTAGAAACATAAAGTCATAAGTTAACATTGCCCTATTCTTTACAGCTTACAAAATAACCATCCACTACCTATACCTAGAAACATAAAGTCATAAGTTAACATTGCCCTATTCTTTACAGCTTACAAAATAACCATCCACTACCTATACCTAGAAACATAAAGTCATAAGTTAACATTGCCCTATTCTTTACAGCTTACAAAATAACCATCCACTACCTATACCTAGAAACATAAAGTCATAAGTTAACATTGCTCTATTCTTTACAGCTTACAAAATAACCATCCACTACCTATACCTAGAAACATAAAGTCATAAGTTAACATTGCCCTATTCTTTACAGCTTACAAAATAACCATCCACTACCTATACCTAGAAACATAAAGTCATAAGTTAACATTGCCCTATTCTTTACAGCTTACAAAATAACCATCCACTACCTATACCTAAAACATAAAGTCACAAGTTAACATTACCCTATTCTTTACAGCTTACAAAATAACCATCCACTACCTATACCTAGAAACATAAAGTCATAAGTTAACATTGCCCTATTCTTTGCAACTTACAAAATAACCATCCACTACCTATACCTAGAAACATAAAGTCATAAGTTAACATTGCCCTATTCTTTACAGCTTACAAAATAACCATCCACTACCTATACCTAGAAACATAAAGTCACAAGTTAACATTGCCCTATTCTTTACAGCTTACAAAATAACCATCCACTACCTATACCTAGAAACATAAAGTCATAAGTTAACATTACCCTATTCTTTACAGCTTACAAAATAACCATCCACTACCTATACCTAGAAACATAAAGTCATAAGTTAACATTGCCCTATTCTTTACAGCTTACAAAATAACCATCCACTACCTATACCTAGAAACATAAAGTCATAAGTTAACATTGCCCTATTCTTTACAGCTTACAAAATAACCATCCACTACCTATACCTAGAAACATAGTCATAAGTTAACATTGCCCTATTCTTTACAGCTTACAAAATAACCATCCACTACCTATACCTAGAAACATAAAGTCATAAGTTAACATTGCCCTATTCTTTACAGCTTACAAAATAACCATCCACTACCTATACCTAGAAACATAGTCATAAGTTAACATTGCCCTATTCTTTACAGCTTACAAAATAACCATCCACTACCTATACCTAGAAACATAAAGTCATAAGTTAACATTGCCCTATTCTTTACAGCTTACAAAATAACCATCCACTACCTATACCTAGAAACATAAAGTCATAAGTTAACATTGCCCTATTCTTTACAGCTTACAAAATAACCATCCACTACCTATACCTAGAAACATAAAGTCATAAATTAACATTGCCCTATTCTTTACAGCTTACAAAATAACCATCCACTACCTTTACCTAGAAACATAAAGTCACAAGTTAACATTGCCCTATTCTTTACAGCTTACAAAATAACCATCCACTACCTATACCTAGAAACATAAAGTCACAAGTTAACATTGCTCTATTCTTTACAGCTTACAAAATAACCATCCACTACCTATACCTAGAAACATAAAGTCACAAGTTAACATTGCCCTATTCTTTACAGCTTACAAAATAACCATCCACTACCTATACCTAGAAACATAATGTCATAAGTTAACATTGCCCTATTCTTTACAGCTTACAAAATAACCATCCACTACCTATACCTAGAAACATAAAGTCATAAGTTAACATTGCCCTATTCTTTACAGCTTACAAAATAACCATCCACTACCTATACCTAGAAACATAAAGTCATAAGTTAACATTGCCCTATTCTTTACAGCTTACAAAATAACCATCCACTACCTATACCTAGAAACATAATGTCATAAGTTAACATTGCCCTATTCTTTTACAGCTTACAAAATAACCATCCACTACCTATACCTAGAAACATAGTCATAAGTTAACATTGCCCTATTCTTTACAGCTTACAAAATAACCATCCACTACCTATACCTAGAAACATAAAGTCATAAGTTAACATTGCCCTATTCTTTACAGCTTACAAAATAACCATCCACTACCTATACCTAGAAACATAAAGTCATAACTTAACATTGCCCTATTCTTTACAGCTTACAAAATAACCATCCACTACCTATACCTAGAAACATAGTCATAAGTTAACATTGCCCTATTCTTTACAGCTTACAAAATAACCATCCTCTACCTATACCTAGAAACATAAAGTCATAAGTTAACATTGCCCTATTCTTTACAGCTTACAAAATAACCATCCACTACCTATACCTAGAAACATAAAGTCATAAGTTAACATTGCCCTATTCTTTACAGTTTATAAAATAACCATCCACTACCTATACCTAGAAACATAAAGTCATAAGTTAACATTACCCTATTCTTTACAGCTTACAAAATAACCATCCACTACCTATACCTAGAAACATAGTCATAAGTTAACATTGCCCTATTCTTTACAGCTTATAAAATAACCATCCACTACCTATACCTAGAAACATAAAGTCATAAGTTAACATTACCCTATTCTTTACAGCTTACAAAATAACCATCCACTACCTATACCTAGAAACATAGTCATAAGTTAACATTGCCCTATTCTTTACAGTTTATAAAATAACCATCCACTACCTATACCTAGAAACATAAAGTCATAAGTTAACATTGCCCTATTCTTTACAGCTTACAAAATAACCATCCACTACCTATACCTAGAAACATAAAGTCATAAGTTAACATTGCTCTATTCTTTACAGCTTACAAAATAACCATCCACTACCTATACCTAGAAACATAAAGTCATAAGTTAACATTGCCCTATTCTTTACAGCTTACAAAATAACCATCCACTACCTATACCTAGAAACATAAAGTCATAAGTTAACATTGCCCTATTCTTTACAGCTTACAAAATAACCATCCACTACCTATACCTAAAAACATAAAGTCACAAGTTAACATTACCCTATTCTTTACAGCTTACAAAATAACCATCCACTACCTATACCTAGAAACATAAAGTCATAAGTTAACATTGCCCTATTCTTTACAACTTACAAAATAACCATCCACTACCTATACCTAGAAACATAAAGTCATAAGTTAACATTGCCCTATTCTTTACAGCTTACAAAATAACCATCCACTACCTATACCTAGAAACATAAAGTCACAAGTTAACATTGCCCTATTCTTTACAGCTTACAAAATAACCATCCACTACCTATACCTAGAAACATAAAGTCATAAGTTAACATTGCCCTATTCTTTACAGCTTACAAAATAACCATCCACTACCTATACCTAGAAACATAAAGTCATAAGTTAACATTGCTCTATTCTTTACAGCTTACAAAATAACCATCCACTACCTATACCTAGAAACATAAAGTCATAAGTTAACATTGCCCTATTCTTTACAGCTTACAAAATAACCATCCACTACCTATACCTAGAAACATAAAGTCATAAGTTAACATTGCCCTATTCTTTACAGCTTACAAAATAACCATCCACTACCTATACCTAAAAACATAAAGTCACAAGTTAACATTGCCCTATTCTTTACAGCTTACAAAATAACCATCCACTACCTATACCTAGAAACATAAAGTCATAAGTTAACATTGCCCTATTCTTTGCAACTTACAAAATAACCATCCACTACCTATACCTAGAAACATAAAGTCATAAGTTAACATTGCCCTATTCTTTACAGCTTACAAAATAACCATCCACTACCTATACCTAGAAACATAAAGTCACAAGTTAACATTGCCCTATTCTTTACAGCTTACAAAATAACCATCCACTACCTATACCTAGAAACATAAAGTCATAAGTTAACATTACCCTATTCTTTACAGCTTACAAAATAACCATCCACTACCTATACCTAGAAACATAAAGTCATAAGTTAACATTGCCCTATTCTTTACAGCTTACAAAATAACCATCCACTACCTATACCTAGAAACATAAAGTCATAAGTTAACATTGCCCTATTCTTTACAGCTTACAAAATAACCATCCACTACCTATACCTAGAAACATAGTCATAAGTTAACATTGCCCTATTCTTTACAGCTTACAAAATAACCATCCACTACCTATACCTAGAAACATAAAGTCATAAGTTAACATTGCCCTATTCTTTACAGCTTACAAAATAACCATCCACTACCTATACCTAGAAACATAGTCATAAGTTAACATTGCCCTATTCTTTACAGCTTACAAAATAACCATCCACTACCTATACCTAGAAACATAAAGTCATAAGTTAACATTGCCCTATTCTTTTACAGCTTACAAAATAACCATCCACTACCTATACCTAGAAACATAAAGTCATAAGTTAACATTGCCCTATTCTTTACAGCTTACAAAATAACCATCCACTACCTATACCTAGAAACATAAAGTCATAAATTAACATTGCCCTATTCTTTACAGCTTACAAAATAACCATCCACTACCTTTACCTAGAAACATAAAGTCACAAGTTAACATTGCCCTATTCTTTACAGCTTACAAAATAACCATCCACTACCTATACCTAGAAACATAAAGTCACAAGTTAACATTGCTCTATTCTTTACAGCTTACAAAATAACCATCCACTACCTATACCTAGAAACATAAAGTCACAAGTTAACATTGCCCTATTCTTTACAGCTTACAAAATAACCATCCACTACCTATACCTAGAAACATAATGTCATAAGTTAACATTGCCCTATTCTTTACAGCTTACAAAATAACCATCCACTACCTATACCTAGAAACATAAAGTCATAAGTTAACATTGCCCTATTCTTTACAGCTTACAAAATAACCATCCACTACCTATACCTAGAAACATAAAGTCATAAGTTAACATTGCCCTATTCTTTACAGCTTACAAAATAACCATCCACTACCTATACCTAGAAACATAATGTCATAAGTTAACATTGCCCTATTCTTTACAGCTTACAAAATAACCATCCACTACCTATACCTAGAAACATAGTCATAAGTTAACATTGCCCTATTCTTTACAGCTTACAAAATAACCATCCACTACCTATACCTAGAAACATAAAGTCATAAGTTAACATTGCCCTATTCTTTACAGCTTACAAAATAACCATCCACTACCTATACCTAGAAACATAAAGTCATAAGTTAACATTGCCCTATTCTTTACAGCTTACAAACTTCTTTATAACTAAAATTATTCAAAATTTACAAATTTAAATCTCAACTGTTCCACAACATATATCGAATCTTTTGTTTTATCGTTACAATTACCAATTTATTTAATAACTAAATAAGCTACTAATTAATAACATTATAGTTGTGGTTAATAAATATCTGTGTAACACTATATTCAGATTTAGGTGAAGATGGAATAAGTGTTATTCCAAAGTGTTCCAACCTCATATATAAAATGTATGTTTAGTCAACTATCTTCGTGTTTATAATTACTTTGTTTTATACTGTTAAAAAAACTGAGAAGAAAAATCAAAATTTGGAGTGGCCAAATCAAAAGTATCGTTTCCAAATATTTAAATGTAAACAAAATCTTAAGTTCAAGTTGTTATTCTTTCTGGTGCCTAACTGCTTCTTGGACATGTGATTTTCCTTAATAAAAATTTAACAGAGAAATTTCTCTAACAAATACTTAAACACATTCCTTGAAAACTAAAACCAGCCCACCAATAAATAACTTCCTTGTATCTGTCACAAAAGGATTAGCTTTAACACATTTTAGACTGTGAAAATTCTTACTTCTTATTGTTATTATAGGAACCAGATTCCTTTAAATGCATAGCACTGTATTCTTCTGTTACTTGTAGTCTGCTGATTTAACTTACTTACACCCTAAACTAAAGTGGCCAAAAACTTATACGAATCATTTTAATCAGTTTATAAAACACAATATTTTCAAAAATTCAAATAAAGAAAATGTAATGATACTAGGTTAAACAAGTTCTGTCAACTTGAGCACCTTTATATATAATTTTGTTTTTGTAACTGTGCTAAAATCATGCATTGAAACAAAGATTTTTATCACTGTGAAACAAGGCTAAACTTATTGTATTACATTTCACACACTTACAGTACAAAGAGTTGCTTGTAGTAGTTTCTGTACAAGATGAATGATACTACCACTGTGAGTTAAAATAATAACACATTCACACAGCCTACTTATACCATTAGTTTGTCTCTTTGATATGTTATGAAATACCTACTCTAATGGAACATGGTTAGAAACATCTCTTATGAGAAGAGAAATAAATTATTAATTAAAGAGCACTCCTATTTTGAATTACAGTGATTTCCAGTTTATCAACCTAAGATTCAACTAACTTTACCGTAGGAGAACAGAATAAACATATATACCATTAAACAATGGTCCAACAACACAAGTACATATAACACTTTATAATGGACCAACAACAGAAGTACATATAACACTTTACAATGGCCCAACAACACAAGTATATATAATACTTTACAATGGCCCAACAACACAAGTACATACAATACTTTATAATGGACCAACAACAAAAGTACATATAACACTTTATAATGGACCAACAACACAAGTACATATAACACTTTATAATGGACCAACAACACAAGTACATACAATACTTTACAATGGCCCAACAACACAAGTACATATAACACTTTATAATGGACCAACAACACAAGTACATATAACACTTTATAATGGACCAACAACACAAGTACATATAACACTTTATAATGGACCAACAACACAAGTACATATAACACTTTATAATGGACCAACAACACAAGTACACATATATAACACTTTACAATGGACCAAAAACACAAGCTATGAGTTACACAAATGTAACTATATAGTTAAAAGTTACAACTGTTTTAGTTACAGCTAATCTCAAAGTACATAAAAGACCAAAGCTTTGTTTTTTTATACTTTAAAATATTACTTTATGAATCTTTAAGTTCATACTATGATGAAGTTTTATATTGCACAGGTAAAAAACAGTGAATGAATGAATCAACAGAAAAATAAATAATAATTAACAGGAGAAATGGGACTTACTGTTGAATTAATGGGTAAGACAGGACTTACTGTTGGATTAACTGGTAAAACAGGACTTACAGTTGGATTAACTGGTAAAACAGGACTTACTGTTGGATTCATCTTCTTAACTTCCTTCACACAAACATCCATCAACTCTAGAAGAGACATCTGTATGGCTTGCATTGAGGTTGTCATGGTTACTTGGATCTCTATGACAACAGGCTATAAAGATCAACACATGACGTACATAAATAATCTAGTAAAATACATACTGTGAAGAGACATAAATATAGAATCAAAATGCCATCCCAAGCAGGGGGGTGTCATATGAATTCAGACTACATAAAAAAAATGATTGGATGTTTACCTGCTAAAAGTAATCCAGTTAGTAGGTTTAACATTTGTGTCTTCAATGGATATTTACCCATCTCCACAAACAAAAAATTGCATACAATACATCAGTAAGAAAATCATCAGATACACTTAAGTATGATGGAACTGTTTTACATACCTTTACTTGTTCGAGAGAACTGTTCACAACGGCATGAAACCTTGGCCACAGATAAAGTTGACGAACAAAAAGGTTTCTCATAATTCTCTGGACATAACAGAAGCCTCGAGTGAATGCACACGGACTAGATGACAAAGCTTTAATGAAACCTTTCTATGAAGAATACAAAGGCTCTTTTAAAAATATCATTTGATTTTTTAACTCAAAAATTGTTCAGGAACCTGAAATGATTATATCAAATGTTTCAAGCAAATCATAATGTAAAACAAAGTAGTGCTGTATATTCTCTAACTAAATCACTATTGGTTTCAGCTACAAATACACTTTTATAATATGACATTTTGATAGATAGAAAAAATTCATTTTCCAGAGTAAACAAATTCAGATTATGTTAGTTTTGCTTGATACTTTCAAATATGGTGTTGTGTTTCCTATCTACTTACACATAAAACTAAAACCAAAGAAGCTAACTTTCCATTCGATTATAACAATTCACAAGTGAGCCTAAAATACAGAAAACTGCATACATTTTAACCCTTCTAAAAAGTCAAGGCCAAAAAGTCATATAATTTAGCTATAAAGTTAAATAAAATGCAAATTACACATAGTTAATGTCTATGGTAATACAAAAACAAAGTGAAAAACATACAATATAAAACTATTGTGATATATATGAATACAAAATTTAATTTCTTGTGGTATTATAATATTCATGCTGAATTAACTCTTTGTTCTGAACAGCTGCACATTTCACATGATACAAGGTCAAGACGACACTGAAGTTTATCTCAAAACATGTTCTCAAGATGGCTGGGTATTAAAACTTTAATTAAAATAAAGTCACTTTGTTATTCTTGAAGGAGGTTATACTTGTTACTGTCCTTGGAAGATGTCACTTAATACGACCTTGTGTAAGAATGTCCACAGTACTGTACTTCAACAGTTGTTTAAATAATATTCAGAGGTTACTTTCCCACCAATGTGTAATGAGAATGACTAGCCACATAGTAGTACAAATCATTCTGAGTACATGTAATATTTCTTTAAAAAAACCTAGGAAACCTTTGAATTAACAGTATATTCTAGAATAGCATTGAATATAGTTTTCTTTGACTTTAAATACCAATCATAAAGAAAAATTTGTATTCAAACAAAAATGACTTTTGATTGCTGGTGCAGTCATTCTTAGTGATAAAGTTTTATTATTTAGTAAACAAAACCTTGTACTCAAGAATGACAACACCAGTTCCAAAAATGTTGTACCTCTTTAAATAAATAGTAACCAAAACCTTGTACTCAAGAATGACAACACCAGTTCCCAAAATGTTGTACCTGTTTAAATAAATAGTAACCAAAACCTTGTACTCAAGAATGACAACACCAGTTCCCAAAATGTTGTACCTGTTTAAATAAATAGTAACCAAAACTTTGTACTTAAGAATGACAACACCAGTTCCCAAAATGTTGTACCTGTTTAAATAAATAGTAACCAAAACCTTGTACTCAAGAATGACAACACCAGATCCCAAAATGTTGTACCTGTTTAAATAAATAGTAACCAAAACCTTGTACTCAAGAATGACAACACCAGTTCCCAAAATGTTGTACCTGTTTAAATAAATAGTAGCCAAAACCTTGTACTCAAGAATGACAACACCAGTTCCAAAAATGTTGTACCTGTTTAAATAAATAGTAACCAAAACCTTGTACTCAAGAATGACAATACCAGTTCCCAAAATGTTGTACCTATTTAAATAAATATAATTCTTTACTTTCAGAGCTGTAACTTATAAAAATAATTGTTGACGAGTCTAGTAGAACTTGCACATCAATAGTCAGTCCAACAAACCAGTAAAACCTCCTGTCCACCAAATAAATGCACACACTGTTTGTGTCTTTAGTGTTGATCAAAGAGAGTCCATTTTGTGTCCAATCTCATTACTTCAGTTTACATTAACTAAGTTAATGAGAAATTTGTTACTATTTCATAATCAGTGTCTTGAGTGAATCTACTGTTATCTAGTAAACCTATATGATAGCTCAAATAAACATTCATTTCACCAGAATATACTACAGAGTGGATATGTAGTATATGTTAGTGTCCTGACCAGGATTCAAACTGATTATTGCAACTGCAGCACAATATCCTAACCACCAGATGACCATGGTCCAGTTCATATAAATAAAACATTTCTCAACTTGTCTTATATCTATTGTCAATAATTAAAACAACAAAAAACATTCAGTATTGAAGACTCGTTTCTCTTTCAATACCAACATAAACATTTTCATTTCATTTTTACTTTAACTGTAGTTGAAACCACATTTATAAAAGTCAAAATTTATTAATATATTAATATCAAATCCAACAAAATATCAGTAAGATATTTGTCACTCACTTTGTTCTTTTGGCGATACAACCTAAGAATGAATGCTTCTTGACAAGTTTGCAAAATCCTGAAGAAAACATAAAACATCTACTGAAAAACAGCATTCTATATTTCATCTTGAAATCAAATTAGCTACAAACTTTGAAATATTTCAGACAATCTTATGAAAACAAAATAGTTAAGAATTGATATTAGATATATAATATGTGTAACATATCAAGTAATATGTACTAACTTTTTATTTAACTTTAGTAGTTTGATTAAATATATATATATATATATATATATATATGTACTTAAAAGTTTCTGAACTTAACTAGACTGGTTTTTCTGGCATTTCATCCATGTTACATTTTATGCAGGAAAATAAATAATAAAAATGTCTGTCTCTCAAAATTAAATTGAAATAGACAAATATACAATTGAAATACTTTTATTTTCAACTTTATTCTGACACTTGAAAATATTTATATTAAGGTATTTTTCAGAATAAAGAAAGCTAGACGTAGAAAGTGTATTTTCAAAGGTTTACAGAACGACTATGTTAAAAATGCATCATAATTACTACAACAGAAAGTGAAAAATATATATCTATCCAAGAAAAGTGAGGATTCACCAAACAATGAAAGTTAGACCTTGTTCAGATGGAAACATGATTCAAAATTATCTGAAGAAGATTATTTAGATTAACTGAAGTAAAAGTAGGGCTACAACTCTAAAGGGCAAACTGACATACTTGTATTAATTTCACAACTTACTTGTGTGCTCTATAGATTATAATGCCTGTGATCAGATCAACTGGGACTCTGCCCACCAGCATGTCTATTACCAGGATGCGAGAGGTGACAAACACTGTCCCTCCTTGCATGTAAAGTTCATAGCTGTAAAACAACAAAGAGTGTCACTGTTAGAAAAATCAAACTATTAATAGCTCATGTATAGTACTGTCACAAAATCATGTTTCTTTTGTTGTAACACAGTGAAAAATCATACTAGTTTTCTCATGAAATCAAGTTTTATATTGCTGTATCACTGCATGAAAAATAAAGCCACTAATATTCCTTATATAATTTTATCATGAACCATGTTTGCTATTCACCACAGTGAAAAGGAAAACATGTATATATACAATTAACAATTTTAATACTTTTTAAAAGTACAAAACATTTTATATAACTCTACTAGAACATTTGGAAAATGTATGTGTGCATGCGTTAAAACATTCAATTCTATATTTTATGTAACAATTATTGATTTTTGTAAGTTTAAATCTGATTTTACAATGCAAAAGTTTAACAAAACAACCAATTCATTCATTGGTCCATCTGTTGAAGAAAACACAAAAGAGAAATAGCATTACCGATCATTAACTCCACATTCTGAAGTTATAACTTTAGGTAGTGGTTGGACATCTTCAGCTTTGAGCTGTTCAAACACATATTCCTATAGTACAAAATAAAATTTAATATCAAAAGTCATCTAATTTTGCAGTTACCAGACAATTAGCTTCTAATGAGAAACAAACGGAAATTGAACTTTCTTAACCAACACGAAATATGTGTGTAGAGAAAAAAGGATTGTTTGGATTCCCTGATTTTCACAAACTTACTTAGCTGTTTATTTAAAAAATATACACATACAACGATGTTCAACATTCTAACCATTTGGTAACCTCTTTTATCATGAGAAAGGTTTTATTATTTAAACTTTGCACAAACCTTCTCAAGGGTTACCCACACTAGCCGTACTTAATTTAGAAGTTACAGGAGTTGCAGCTAGTTAACATTAACCGTCAACTAATCTTGTCAAATACAGGGATTGACCATCACATTGTGATGATTCTACAGCTACAAATGTAAATATGTTCACAGTTACTTTGCATACAATTGTAACGTGAAGCTACTGATTCACAAAACTTAACATAATGTTACATCTAGCTTATTTACGCACATTATTCAACATCACCTCTGTTTCATTTTAACTGAAAGTGTATTTATACTAGATTCACATTATATTATTCAGAAAAAATTCACAATAATAATAATAGATAAAACTGTATTTTATGAATATCATTCACAAAAGAAATACACTCTGTGTTATTATTTCTAGTAACCTTTGTAGTTTTGCTTTGTCAGTATTGCTCACTGAAATCATTATATTTATAATGGACTTTAGTATCGATGTTTTATAATTCACCTAGTCATGTCTAAAGCATTACCAAAAACTAAGAACTTTTTTATAACAATACTGTGATTTTTAACAGAATTATTACTGGACAAAACATCGAATTTAGTGAAGTAATATATACATTTTTAAATGTAGCACAGTTTATATAATGTCTAAGAAACATCTTTACTAAGTCCAACTTGACTACATAGAATCTATCAATGAACAACTGTTGTCTATGTCACTTCATGGACAGCATCACATTTACTTATAAGGTTAATTTTCATTGTGTTTGCTGAACATGGAAGATATTTATGGTATATTTTATACAGAAACTTATTGAAACATACCAGTTAAATGACTTTTGGCTAATTAACTAATTAGTTCACGTATATCTCAAACTATCATTCTGTATGTTCTCACCTCTTCACGTGTACAAGTTCCCAGAATCAGAACCAAGTTCTCGGGACGACTGTGTACTTTAATTAGGTTTGCAAGTATGCGTTCAGTACCGATACCTCTGTAATATTAATATAAACATCTGAGTGAATGTTACTGCTACAGACAAAATATGAATTACTAGCCATGTTAAAACTTTCTAGATTTGTAGTTAACCTTTTAGACTCTCAAAGGAAAAAATTTATAAAGATGTTGCTTTAAACCTTGTACCGGTCGTACTTAAAGTTCTGTTGGAAATATATGAAAGAAGTGCCAATACAGTCTATTCAATACATACCAGATCTGTCACAACATACTTATTGTATATCACCATTTGTTAAAACATAAATAGTGATTTTGTATTTAAACCACCAGAACCTTGATCACTTTATAACTGTTTGTTTGTTTCCAGTTAATACACATAATGCTTTTACCTGTTCTGTCATTATTATGAACTACTAAATATGAACTAACCTAGCAATTTATATCTGTACAATGAACTGACCTAGCAATTTATATCTGTACAATGAACTAACCTAGCAATTTATATCTGTACAATGAACTAACCTAGCAATTTATGTCTGTACAATGAACTGACCTAGCAATTTATGTCTGTACAATGAACTAACCTAGCAATTTATATCTGTACAATGAACTGACCTAGCAATTTATGTCTGTACAATGAACTGACCTAGCAATTTATATCTGTACAATGAACTAACCTAGCAATTTATATCTGTACAATGAACTAACCTAGCAATTTATGTCTGTACAATGAACTGACCTAGCAATTTATGTCTGTACAATGAACTGACCTAGCAATTTATATCTGTAAAAAGTGTTCAAGAATACTGTATTTTACATCTTGTAAAATGAACTTTTTTCTTTAAAAATACCTTGAAAAATCCCCAAACATCTTCCAAGACAAAAGTGATGGGTTAAGGCAAGAGGAGAGCTTAATATCTGCTCAAAATAGTCTCATACAGATTGTAATCTCATTACTTACTAATTACAAGTATTTTCAATAACATAAGATATTCAGTTTAACTAATATTGTCGATATACTGTGAATAATATGGTGTATTTAACTGTATTTACTCAGTAGGTTGAGAAGAAGTCAAGGTTACATCAAGGTGTTGGTTGCTGAGTCGAAATATTTTGTTCTTAGAATTGTCTTTCCCAAATTAGGGTGTGTCTCACACGATGTAGCGTCTTACAAAGCATAAAATACTGTACCTTTCATCTCGAATTTAATGAAATTACAAAAACATGATGAAGAACAAACACGTATGTACAAATTTCAAGTACAAAATGTTACTTGGTATATCCACATTTTAATGAAAATTAATAAGAATCATTTACTTTTTCACCAAATGAATATGTTTCTCTTACTCCAAAGAAGTAATCTAATTTTATAAAACACACAAGACAATCCTTCATTATCATAGAAGTTATAAAATAAATATGTCGACTTACTTTGCTGTTATAACTAAACCATCTTCTTCTTCCAGTTTCAACATCAACTCACTTTCAAACTGCAACAACTCCATAACTGTTTTCCAACATTTAACAAACAGCAAACATTTGTTTTCTAAAACACATACCTAAATCTGAAAAAAAGAATCTTTAAAAAGAATAATAATTTATTTCTTACCTAATCTTTATATTTTACCAAAGAGAATAAAGAAACTGTTTTAATAGTTGACTCACTGGACTATATACACACACACTGAAACTTCATAATTCAAGCACTGTTCATGTGTATTTTATTATCCAGAAAATAAAACAAGTTATTCTCACCACACCTGGAAACAAAATACTGCATGAATTCTGGGATCCATCTTCAATTCCTGATTCCTATAAATAAGTAATTATTTTACCAACTGCCACATATTTCTTTAGCAACTTTTTTAACAAGCTCTAGAGTCATGAAAAACTACATAATGACTGGATATCTGCTATTATAACTCCTTATGACTGGATATCTGTTGTTATAACTCCTTATGACTGGATATCTGCTATTATAACTCCTTATGACTGGATATCTGCTATTATAACTCCTTATGACTGGATATCTGTTGTTATAACTCCTTATGACTGGATATCTGTTATTATAACTCCTTATGACTGGATATCTGTTGTTATAACTCCTTATGACTGGATATCTGTTATTATAACTCCTTATGACTGGGTATCTGTTATTATAACTCCTTATGACTGGATATCTGCTATTATAACTGCAATTCATAAGAACAGAGACAAGAAACTTCTATCAAATCATAGACTAATTTCTCTCATTTCACAGGTGGTTAACTTACTGGAGAAAGTTATTAGAAAAAGGATAATTGACCAGCTTCAAAGGTTAAAGTAACTTCAAACTTGCAACATGGTTTTGTACCAGGAAGACCATATCTTACTAATTTAACCTTAGAGACTGGACATTCCAATATGGTGAGAGTGCACCACTTATTTAACTGAGACCTCAGAAGACTGGACATTCCAATATGATGAGAGTGCACCACTTATTTAACTGAGACCTCAGAAGACTGGACATTCCAATATGATGGGAGTGCATCACTTATTTAACTGAGACCTCAGAAGACTGGACATTCCAATATGATGATAGTGCACCATGTCATATGTTATATTTCTTGACTTTAGTAATTAATTCTGTTCTTACCATTACTGTCATTACTATTAATTTAATTAAAAGAGTATGTTATTACAGGAAATACCTACAACTGGACTGAAGCATAACTCATTAACAGATTGGAATACATCTCAGTTAATGGGATAAAGTCAGTATGGAAGAAGGTTATTAGTAATGTTCTCTAGGACTTGGATCAACCTTGTTGGCTATATTCATGACTGATCTACCTAATAATATCAAATCATCATGTACGGATATTTTAGATGATTCTAAAATATATAATTCAGTTAGAACTAAAGACCAGGTTGAAAGATTAAAGTCCAATGTCAAGTTATTAATAAATCAGTCATAGGAGTGGATGTTGTAATTCTAGTATCATATTTAAGAAGTTACCAGGAAAGCCAACCAAACCCTTGGAATCATATGATCTTCCTTTGAATTTCTGGATTCCGAGACATTTTTGATATAAGACCTATGTTAGACTACATTTGGAGTATGCTGTACAGTATTGGTCACCACACCTTAAAAAAATATATACTGGAAAGAGTGCACAGAAGAGCCACAAAACTAGTTTCTGAGCTAAAGGTTAAAACATATAGAGACTGAAGAGATTCAATATAACTACACTGTAGGACAGCAGACATAATGGAGACCTTTATGATTATCAAGGGATTTGAAAAAATACAAATACTAAAAAAATAATTATAATGAATCTAATGGACCCAGAAAAAAAAAACACATTGTAATAAGGAAATAAGAAGAAATGCCTATACACAAAAAGTTGTAAAGAAATGGAATGAAATTGTCAATTACACTAGATATACTCTGGAACCGATGTTGGTGAATGTTTTTAAGAATAAATATGAAAAATATAAGGACTGTCAATCCCAAACATCTAATTATTAAAACACATCAGTATAAACAGTAATGAACACTAAATTGTTATCACTGAAGAGGTAGCCAACAAGCACTAGCAAGTGCACTCAAACCTGTGATAATTATTATATGAATTTTTATGATAAAATTTTCAATACTGTATTTCAGAGATACAATAGTATTCCTTAAGTTTCCTAGAGATAATCATATTAAGATAAAAATTCTTGATGTCAGATTAAGTATTCCCCAAAAACTGTAACGGTTTTTATTTACAACTTTTTGTTTCATTATAATGCCCTCAGAATGTTGTCAGAAATGGGTAAAGAATTTTTAATGTAGACAAAGTCACACATTTTAAATTAATGAACACTTAAGTAACGCAATACCATCTGCTGTATCAAGGTTGCTTTTCCATCAAAAGTATCAAATCCCAAACTAAGTGTGGCCCCTCCATATTCATAAAATTAACCTCATATTAATATTTCACAAGAATAGCGTAAACTATGAATTTATAAAAATCTTAATTTAATAAGAAAAATAAACAACACAAATCATGCTCATTGTTGTTGGTCATTTACTTTGTCAATGGTATTAGTAAGAAATGTTTTAAATGTATGAATAGAAGCTACACTGTACATATATCTTCCATGTATCTCAATACTTGTGAGAAAAAATGAAAATATAAGAAACAGTGAGCAGTACTCTGATTTTGCTACAATAACATACCAAACATGTTCAATTCTTAAAGTTAAATCAAGCATGTTTCAGTATAATTTAACATGGTGTTCTACAATAAACATTCCATCAGGAACAATACATTAATAAAAACAGTAATTTAAAGACTGGTAAAGTATAGTGACGCTGGTATAGATTTAAATGTGTTACTGTCACGTTTGAAAGTTCATCATACATAGAAGTTACATCAAATATTGATAAAATACGACTTACTTTTTGCTTTAATGTGACCTGTTTCTCTATACTACTAGTAATACTGTTCCTGTGAATTTTTTAACATATGAGTTTCATCTGTATATACCTTAACTCTTAAATACGCTATATATATATTTTTATATTTGAATTCTTATGACCGCTTTACTACCCAAATGTATTTAGTACTAGTACTAAGGAAATAACAGATACCGAGTACGCTACGATATCTAGTATTGCTACTATAGTAATCCAAATTTGAACTTATAACTCTCAGTCACAAGCTCCAACAGGGTAAACTTACATTTAAAAATCATGTCTCGCTTGTCGTGCATTTCACATACAAAATTTAAACAAAAAATTTTAAAAGTTCGCAAACATAGTACGTTTAAGTATCGTAATGATGAACATAAAAAACATTAAGCCATTTTGCAAAGCCATGCTACCGACACCTACGAAGAGATTTAAAAATCAAACTGTATTAAATTCGAGGCTGAACGACTGTTCATAACAGCTCTTATTATTTCCTATTTCCTAAGCATAATTATTATGTAATGTCTTAAAAATAAGTGAAATAGAGTGCAAAATCGTATTATATCCTTTAAAGGAAACAGAAATGTGTCCATATACATTCACTTAAAAAGATAAAGCCAAAAATGTACTCATTTTTATTTTCTAGTGTTTAAAACTCAGTAATACCCATATATATTATAATAGCGTGTTTTATTTTCGGCAGAATCTTCTGGATTATCTAATAAAAGTTGTATGTGTGTGCATGTTCTTATGTCAAAGCCACATCAGGCTATCTGCTGTGTACGAGAGGAATCGAACCACTGATTTTATCATTATAAATCCGAAGACTTGCTGTTGTATGGAAGGTGAAAAGTTATGCGAACTTCGGTTCTTGTAACGATAGATTATTTATTTATTTATTCAATAAACGTTTTTTAAAAACACGTTTATTTGTGGACCTACTTTCATAAATAAACTTTCCAGAACTAACTTTAAATTCAAAATTTGAAAAAATTAAGTTAAGCCTAATTCACTCAAAATCTAATTAATCTGTAAACAAGTACGCTGACTCATCAAAAAGTTTATTAAATAGAACACAGAAATATACATCAACTTTCGTTGAGCTGAATAACTTTTTGACATAATTAACGCTCTGTGTATTTATATTGTACTTTTTTGTACTTATATTCTCTATTCTTAATATACACGAACTTTCTGGATCTTATATCGTTTTCCTCTAATAGATAAACATTCAAATTAAAATATTTAAAAAATATGGTATAAGAATATGAAAGACATATCACTAAAATATAAATGTGATGAAACTTGCCCAGACTCGTCTGGCATCATTATTGACGCATCGAAAAACCCAACGTTTCTATCTGTCCCTATCTTGTGCCATTTGTGTAGTTTCTCTATTGGCCTATAAATGTTATTATTCTTTTAAACCATGTGTCATAAAATATTAAAAATTAATGTAACAAACACGTTATTACATTTTGGAAAA